>NW_024423675.1:29422308-29496136 GCF_017311325.1 Ursus maritimus
TTTTTTTTAATGAAAAATAAAATTGGTATGGGAGTGCAAAGGGATGTTTGGGATTTTTTTAATGCTACTGATATCTCTGAGAGAAAAATGTGTAATTGATTATAGATCCTATTTATAGGCAATCCTTATCCTGGTAACTTCTTTATTTCTAATTTTTGAAGTTTGTTCTTTCTGCTCTGAAAGTGAATTATGGAAAGAGAACATTTTCTTTTGAGTGAATAAAACAATTTCAACTATCATCTTCTTTTTACTGTTAGTTCAAAATAGCAAAATCTTAATAAGTGTAATGTTGAGTACCATTAAATCCCTGATCTTTGGGGGCTCTCAGTTGCTTTTCATTTAACTTATCAAACTGGGAACAAATCAATTCTTTGGTTCATTCTGACACACTATCAATCTGTTAATTCTGTTTGTAGTTCTACGCAACAAAGTGAAATGGTTGTGAAAATACATAATTTATAGACATTAATGATTTGATCACCTTGAATTTCATAATTGAAACTATTTTTTTTAAAGATTTTATTTATTTATTTATTTGACAGAGAGAGGCAGTCAGCGAGATAGGGAATACAAGCAGGGGGAGTGGGGGAGGAAGAAGCAGGCTCCTAGTGGAGGAGCCTGATGTGGGGCTCGATCCCAGAACACCGGGATCACGCCCTGAGCCGAAGGCAGACGCTTAACCACTGTGCCACCCAGGCGCCCCCATAATTGAAACTATTAAACCATTTGTCATACACGAAGGAATAGTTTGGCAATTCTCATCCTTACTTTGATAGGATTTCTGTTTTAAATATAAACTGACTTTGATAGGATCTTTGTTTTAAATATGAACTGACAAGTTGCTTTGTAGTTTAAAATGTTCTGGGATTTTTGTGTGTGTAAAATTATAATAGCGTCATGTTATAACATTAACACTTTCAAATTTTTAACTATTTTTTATAAAATAAAAATTTCTATCCCATGTCTGTTCAGTTTGATCAGTCGTCCTTCCATATAAATTACCACATATGTATGTATTTCTAGCCATCAATTTTAAATTTCCTTTTCTTGTCATATTTTTATAAATATACCAGATTTAAAAATTACCGTGCAATAATGTTACTAGATTCCTTAGATGATATAAAACTAATGTTGACCTTTTTTATGGAAAAATTCATCTCATATTCATTTCTATATTTCTTGCACCTGTTTTACAATAGGAAATCAATGGACAATGAAAAAATGGATAAATAGATAAACGACTCTGGAACTCCTTAGAGTATTGAATTAATTTTATCAGCATGTGCTCATTTGGATCTATCATCTTGCCCTTGATACTAAATAGAAAGTCAGTAAATATAGACCCCAGTGGTGGACAGAAATTTAAGTCCATGCCCAAAAATTATACCCTGCTCTCGCTGATAGCCCACCCTACAGATTTCATACTTGCCTAGCTATCCCCCACAATTGCATAAAACCAATTGCTTGCAATAAATTTATTACACATCATCTACTGGTTCTATTTCCCTTGTTAAACTTTAACTGACACAGGGGCTGTAGAGTCAGAATGCCTGATTCAACTCCATACTCCACACACATTACCTAATGTTGAACAAGCTAATTAAACTCTCCAAATCTATTTCCTTGTGTGTTAAATTGCAACAGTAACAGTATCTACTTCTAAGTTTGTTGTGAGGACTTGAAGCTGATTGGTTAATACAGTGCTTGGTGCAACATTATCCATGTTAGCTGCTATTTTATTAAGCCATTATTACTTAGAATGAGATTTACAAAAGATAGCTGGACAAATGACTCAAGCTCAGAAAAGACATCCTGGATATGTTTGAATTTAGGGGTCACCATCACATAAATGGGTGTTGACCCCATAATTTGTATGAGATCATCCAAGGATGATCTATTCAAGTATATCTGTTCTCTCTACGTGGAGATCTACACTCTGTCTTACAATCTTTACTGATAAACATTTTTCAGTTTCTCAGCTGAAACTGTGAAAAATATGATTATCAAATTGTAAATAATACAAAACCTGGGAATGTAATGTAGTTAGCAGGAACGTTGCAATGTTTTGCAGATATAATACATACTGGTAGTGTCCATTCCCATTCTTTGGACTTACCCATATACTCCACCCAACTTCCAACTGCCACTGTCTGCCTCTTTGTGTTTCAGTGCTTGTGTCTCAAACTATGGAAGGTCACTCTGCTCACATCCTCTTGAAAATCCTGAAGTGCTATGGAATTAATATCTACTTGGTTACCCCAGTAGCATCACCCAATGACTCTCCAGAGTTACTGTATTAATCTCCAGCTTCCTAACTCTTGGGTAGGGATAATTCTAAGTTATGTGGTTTGAAGTGCTTCCCAGAGTTTCACCAACAAGTAAAGCTCCATTCAATAACTGTGGTAGCTGGCTTGATAGTGTATACTTTATTAGCTGAATTTCCTTGTCTGATTTACATCTCTCTCCCCTGCCAGTGTCCCTCGCACATTTAAATAATCTATCTGCCCTTGAATACACTTGTCCCAGAACCATTTTCTGCAGGAACAAATGCTAAAACAGGGCACTCAAAATTTAGCTGAACTGAGAGGTCAAAAGCCTTTGCTGCTCTAACTTTTGGGTGATTTAGAAAACACTTTATGAATATGGACATGGCCTCTTGCCATTTAATAAATAAGCAATAACCTTATAAGTCACTTAGTGTAACCAAAGAGTAAGCTAAAATATTTGATTCTGGTATGCTTATATATAATTTACAGGAGTGGCTGATGGCCTCCATTTACAATCCCTTGGACTCTCTTATCCTTTGAATATTTTTCTATTTCCTAAACTTTCACAGTTATTCACTGGGGAGGGCATTTTCACTCTCATCTGAGAAAGAAAAGAAGATTCTACAAAGTATTGGAGGAAATCGGAGAGTTGGAGAAAGATGGAAAAGTCAGAGAGTCAAATATATTATGAAGAAACCCAAGCACTTATTACTATGATTGATAAACTGTCACCTTGGAAATTGAGTTGAAGGTAATTGCTTCCATTATTTATCATGATAGGAACCAAATTTAAATAAGACAAATTTAACAAATTTTGAGTTACCAGTAAAAAAAAAAAAAGCTAAAAAATCTATATGAAATATTTTCCCAGGAAAAGGCATTAGACTTTAATGACTGCACACTGGGTGATGGAAAGCATTTAAATTTACCTAAGAAAAATGCTGTTTAATGACTTCATTTACTCTTTTTTAATAACCCTGTGAAATTGTCATGTAAAAATCTCAGAGATACTCCCAAGTGTGATGTTGAGAGGCAATTTCAACACCTATTATGGAACTTCACAATGTAATATAACCTGTTGTGCCTCACTGCTTAATCACATAATAGCATTTAGAAATTGTTCACACTGCCTAGCAAAAATGTCTTGCCACATGCTCTTATAGCAATATGTATTTTTATTGTGATTTTTATGTCATAACAAAGCATATCAACGTGCTCAGGAAACGTCTTATGTGAGTAGCCATAACAGGATCACCAAGGAGAGCAAGAACTTTATGAAGAACATACCTAATAAGAATTACTTTTCATAAGGCATTGCTGTTACAAAACATGCATATTTTTAAGCTCTCCAAAAACTTTATTACAGAAACTATCACTGAAGCAAGGCCAGTGAGACCACTTAGTGTCACGTTATTATTTATTTTCAAACAGAGGAATGAATTGATAATTTTTTGGCATCCCAACAATAAAAGAAAATTATTTATTATATCCAATTATAGGAAGCATAAAATATAACAGAATATTTTTGAAATTCCTATCTTTATATGTTATGTATACCTCATGTTCTTAATTAACTGTAAAATGAAGTTATAAATAAATTCCTAAAATGTTTAAACAATAAAACAAAAGCTTGCTATATGGCAATATAAAATGTTTCATAATTTCATTCACAGGAATAACATGGACCTGGAGGAGTCTATGCATCAAATATATGTCAAATTAATTGTAAAACATTTGGTTTTAGATAAAAAATATAGAGAGTAGAAGTTCATTTTAGGAAAAATACTTCAGAAAAAATATTTTTAATGAGAAATAGTCAAAGCAGTGTATGAGGATACCGTCCTGCTTTAAGATGTATTGCAATTGGGGATTACTTCTGGACCACTAAGTAAAGTTGTTAAGTAGGTGACGCTTGTTTTTAGTTTCCTATACCAGAACTTTTCAACTCTGCAATGCCTCAAGTATGGAAATCACATTCCCAAAGGAATTTCTCTTATCTAGTTTCCAAATAGTTACAGCCAGAAAAAGTAAAGGCGATAAGTTTTTAGATTTGGCTTCTAATTGTGAGCAACTCTACTTGAAGTCTCAACTTTTCAATGTTTTTGTTTCTTCATCTGAAATGTAAAAATGCTAACATTTCCAGTTTTAATATTCTAAATGTAGTATGGTTCCATTTTAGAAAAATATCAAAATTCAGACTAAAGAAGTGTGTATAGACCTTGCCTCAATAACCATTATTTCCTCCTTCTAAGAGGAGACTAATGGTGTTTTGGCTTCTTCTTGGTGTTCTCATGCATATTTCTCTTTAATCTGAGCAATGACATACTAATATACCATTCCTGTTTGACATAGTAACTGAGCTAAAGCAAATACTTTTTAGTAAATATATACCATGGCCTGGATATATTCGAGAAATGATTTGTGAAGGGACTTTATATGATACACTTTCTGAAATTGTTCCAGTTGAATGGTTGTTGTCCAGTAAAAGCATTCCCTGTTTAAAGTCTTTTCTTTCTGCCTTTTAATAACATTGTACCACTGTCCTCTAATGTCCACTGTTGCTCATAGAAGACTGATACTGGTCTTTTCTAGTGCCTTCTGGGGTGATCTTTTAAAAATCTTTTCTTAGAAAATTTTAGTATTTAAAGTTCATGTTTGATGTTATAAAATATTATCATTATATGTCTATGGGTTTTTCTTTTTTCTTATTCTATTTGACATTTCACAGAGTTTTTGAATCTAAAAACTCATGACTAATTAGTTCAGAACAGTGTTCTTTAATTATGCTTTTGGTTAGTTTTTAAACCAACTCTGTCTCTATTCTCTTTTTGTAGAAGTTAATTTAGATCCATACCAGAATTTCTGGATCTATCATGCATGCCTCTTAACTTTTTTCCTTTTCCTTCCCTCCCCCTCCCCCTTTTTTTAATTACAGGAGAGAATCCTTCTACTTGGTTTATGTTCATTATTCTGTTTACATCTGTTTTTTATTCCATTTACTGAGAATTTTTTTTTTAAAGAAGTAGACTCCATGCCTAGCATGGAGCCCAGTGTGGGGCTTAAACTCACGACCTGAGATCAAGACCTGAGCTGAGATCAAGAGTCAGGTGCTTAACCGAATGAGCCACCCAGGCACTTCACCGAGAATTTTTTAATCAGCATATCTGTCTGTACATATTAAATAGTACAAAGGAGAAAATAATAAAAAGCAGTGATACCTATCCTATACTCTCCCAAGTCTGATATCAGTTCCAAATGCAAATACTTTTTAAAATTTGTTTAAAATTTTCTGTTACCTCTAAAAATATGTGTATGCTGCTATATCTTGATTTCCTAAACTTCATCTATTGGCTTTATACTGTAATAAGTAAAAATTTAGTTTACACTTATTACTCTTTCTCTACCTTCTCTCTCTAAGTATTATTTGCATCCATATTTTAGTTTATCTATTGTTTATGTGGGCAAATGCAAGTAATACATTCACAACTTTTTGTTTTAGTTTTATCGACTATGTATCTCCTTATTGTTAACAATATAAGAGATAATATTAGTGTTTTATCCTGGAGTTTCTGGTTGCCTTTCTTTTTTTCTTGTTGAGAGAAGAAAGGTTAAGTCTTATTCACAATATTCTTAATACATTTTTTTATAACTAGAAATCAGTTTGTCATTTTCCTTGACGATACACATTTCCATTCTAACTTTAAAAGTTTGCTTGGTTTGTGGATGATGTTCCCGTCTATAACATTTTGTTTCTCCTAAACATCTGAATTTCTTTTATTTTTTAAATTGTGTTTCTTTATTAAATTTATACTTTTTTCAATCTCTCCCTTAAATCCACTATTTTACAGAAAACAATTTCTTTTCCAAAAAAAGTCTTCTTGCTGGATCTTTCTTGTTCTCTCAAGTGGAACAAATGTAGGGTCTTTGTTTGTTTGTTTGTTTTTCCCTTTTACACGGCTACTATACTGAGACTTTCCTTTTACATTCTCCTAAGGTTGGACCCACTGATTATTTGACTCCAAATCTAAATGAGGGTACATCCTTCATATGAATCCTTAATAAAAAAACTAAGTAAGAATTAAATCTTCAAGTAGTTACGTGCCTGAAAAATACATTTATCCTACCTTAACCAGTGATGAAAATTTTACCTGGATATGGAATTTTAGGTTGAAAATTATGTTCCTTAAAAACTTTGAAGGGGGGGCGCCTGGGTGGCTCAGTCGTTAAGCGTCTGCCTTCAGCTCAGGGTGTGATCCCAGCGTTCTAGGATCGAGCCCCACATCAGGCTTCTCTGCTAGGAACCTGCTTCTTCCTCTCCCACCCCACCCCCCACTTGTGTTCCCTCTCTTGCTGGCTGTCTCTCTCTGTCAAATAAATAAATAAAATCTTTAAAAAAAAAACTTTGAAGGGGAAGAAGATCAGAGAAATTAAACAAATTTCTGCAATTGCTTTTATTCTTCAGGGAATTTGATAATTATGGTAATTAGCAAGTTACAAAACATTCAGTTCATGGTCATGCAGGAGGCAAGTATGAAGATAACAGAGAAAACAGCAGAAGTTTGACAGTGTTGTGGGGAAGAGAGACTGACATAAAAACTTTAGGGGTTGGTACTCTGATGTGAAGAAGTAGCAGAGAAATGAGTACATCAACCTGTTGAGTCTGCCCTCAAGACATTTGCCAAATTCTCGAGGATTAGGCATCCTCATTATTGATTGCCTTAGTAGAAAATGTATTTTTAGTACTTTTATCTGGAATTTCCACTTGTTTTGGCAGTAACATTGATTTTTTGCAAGCAACTCTGTCATACTTAGAAGCTGAACCCTTGAGATCATGGATTTTTGTGTCATTTTTATTGCCTACAAGTTTCTCATGTTGCTTATAGAAACTTTTTTTTCACATGGATTCTTTAAAATTATCCAAATATATAACTCACAATCAAACATCTTTTTCCAACTATTATGCATCTAACCCTTTCTGTTGTCTAATTACATTGGCTAAAACTAGTCTTGTATAAAATAGCAGTGATGGCGACAATCATCCTATCTTTTTTCCCTGAAAATAGCAGGAAAACCTCTAAATCTCCCCATTACATAAGGTGTTAATTTAGAGAGATTGAGGAATACATACATATACACACATGTATAAATAAGGATGCCATGTTAAGGAATTACTCACCAAATTCTAATTCATTGAGTGCTTGTAATATAATGTGTTTTGCATTTTATAGCATAAGTCTTCTGCATCTGTGGTCCTATGACTTTTCTATATAGATTAATTAAGGTAGCATTATAGGTTGAATTATGCCCCCTTAAAATGTTTGTATTGAAGTCCTCACCTTCATTACCCCAAAATATGACTTTGTTTGAAGATTCTTATCAGAAATTATCAGCTTAAAATGAGGTCATTAAGATGAGCCCTAAACCAATATGAGTGGTGTGCTTATAAAAAGTAGAAATTTGGATACAGATACACATACAGGAAGAATGCCATGTGAGCTTGAAGATGGCTATCTATAAGATAAGGAGAAAGTCCTGGAAAACATTACCTTCACAGTCCTCAGAAGGAACCAATCCCGCTTACACCTTGATTCTGGACTTCTAGTTTCCGGACCTATGAGACAACAAATTTTTATATTTTAAGCCACCCAGTTGGTAGTACTTTATTATGGCTGACTAGCAAATTAATACAGATGGTAAGGACATCAGCAAAAATGAAGGAGAAAAGACTTCCAAAAATTCTCTTGTCTGTAGAAGTAATGAAAAAACTGACAAAAATTGACAGAACTTTTTTAGAACTCCAGAAATTAACCAAAAGATTATAACAATATAAAGAACATTCTTTCAAGAAAATTGGCTAAAGCTCAGTGAAAACAATAAACTTTGTGACTTCACTTGCCCTTTTCCCATCTCCCATTCCAGCTCTACAGTAGACTTGAAAATCAATGGCTTGCAAACATAGTAAAAAAAACAAAAACAAAAACAAACAAACAAAATAAAACACACACACAGCAGTCTAGGAGCCAATAGAGGGGCCAGAAGGGTGTTGGACCTCCTTTAAAGTCTCATTTCCGGAGAAATAACATTATTTGAACTGTCCGGTGGTTCCCTTGCAAGGCTTCTTTATGAAGGTAACCTGGAATGAAAAGTCTTTTTTCCTGGGGGCTTTTGTTAAAAAACAATTAGAGACAATTGATTAACTCTGTGGCTGCCAGAGTTGTTGGATAATAGTTGGGCAAATGAAAAGCTAAACAAAAGCTTAAAGGAAAAAGCTAGAGCATATGTCCGCAGGGGCATTGAAAAATTCCGACATATTACCAGGAATCTAGAAAGACACACACTTAGGTAGAACTGTGTGGATATACAATGCTGTGCACATGCACTGAAAAGTTGTGAGAAACCCCTAAACTCTTACTTCTGGCTAGGCCTTGAGGCCATGTTCAAATGGAAAGTGAAACCTAAAGCAGAGTTGTCAAAAACTCTGCCTGCCTGAGTGTTAAATGTGCATCAATATACACCCACAGCCCTTTATCAAAGACTGGGAGACCTTTTCTTTTTTTTTCAGGAATTTCATGGAAATCTCTGTCTAATCACTAGCTAACCAAGAAGAGACTTCAGAAGCCATTGTTGACAAAGAACGCTGACTTCATAAAATTAGTTTAGAAAAGTCGTGAAACAAACAAACAACAACAATAAAGAATAGCATGAACAAAAAGCTTTGGGGAGGGGGAAGAATCTGATATCCAGAGTTACCAGAGCATATTATTTAAAATGCCTGTTTTTCAACAAAGAAAGTATGAAACCAAGAAACAATAAAGTATGTTTCTTACATAGGAAAAATAATTGTGCCTGAGGAAGTCCAAACATTGGACTTACTAGAAAAAGATTTTAAATCAGCTATTTTAAACATATACAAATGTTAAATGAAACTATGTCTAATGAACTAAAAAAAATCATGAGGACAATGTCTCATCAAATAGGAATATCAATAAATAGATTTTTTTTTAAAGAACCATACAGCAATTCTGTGGTTGAAAAGTACAGTACTTAAAATGAAAATTTACTAGGCAGTCTCAACAGCAAATTTAAGCAGTCCATAGAACTTGAAGATATGCCAATTGATATCTAGTCTAATGAACAGAAAAAAAAAAGAATGAAGAAAAAAAAGCAGAACCTCAGAGACCTCTGGGATACCATCAAGCATACCAACATATGGATAATATTAGTTCCAGAAAGGAAAGAGAGAAAGAGGCAAAAAGAATACTTGAAGAAATAATGGTTTGAAACTTTACAACTTAAAAAAAATAGTCTACACATCCCAGAAGCTCAATGAAGCCCAAGTAGTATAAATTCACCAAGATCCATTCCTAGCCACACTACAATAACACTCTCTAAAGACAAAAACAAAGATAATCTTGAAATCCTTGAGAGAAGTAAATCATTGTATACAAGGTATTCTCAAAAAGATTAATGGCTGATTTTTCATCAGACCATAGAGGACAGAGACAGTAAGAAAAAGAATATCAACCAAAAATTCTAAATCCAGCAAAACTATCTTTCAAAAATGAAGGAGAAATTAAGCATTCTAAGATAAAAACTGAAAGAATTAATTGATGGCAAGAAATTAATCAAGAAATACTAAAGGGAGCTCTTAAAGCTGAATTAAAAAGACACTACACAATAATCTGAACTCACAGAAAGAAATAAAAAGCACCAAGATAGGAACAAAAAAATAGAAGGGTATGTGTAAATGTATATTTTGTTTGCAATTCTCTTTTTTTCCCTCTTATTTGATTTAAAAGACAACTGCAAAGACAGTAATTATAAATCTGTGTGGATAAGCACACAATGTATAAAAATGTAATTTCTGTGATAATTAGCACAAACAAGGGGAGAGGGAAAGGAGCTATGTTGTATAAAATTTAAATTCAATTGTTATTAATCTGAATTAGATTATTATAAATTGAGATGTTAATTGTAATCCTAAGGGCAACAACTAAAATTAATTTTTAAACAAAACATAGTAAAATAAACAGCAAGGAAATTAAAAGTCTTCAATAAAATATCTAGTGCTAAATTGTATTAATAGATTTCCTAATTGGTGCATTTCTGGAGTAAATTGCACTTGGTCATTCTGTGGGATTCTATTGCTACAATTTTACCTCAGGATTTTACATCAATATTCATAAATCAAATTAGTCTGAGTTGTCATGACTGTGAAATAATATCACAGAATAACGTAAAAGTTGTTTTTTCCTATTTTCTGAAACATTTTGGCTAGCATTGGACTTACTTGCTCTTTGTCAGTTTTTTGGAAATCCCCTCTGCAACTATATTGTTTTCATGCTTTTCCTTTGGTAATTACCTCAATTTCTTTCCTGATTTCCTATTTATAATTTGGTCTATTTAAATTTTTCTGTCTCTACTGGGATAAATTTTAATAAACTTTCATTTTTCTAAAAAAGTATGTATTTTGGGGTGCCTGGGTGGCTCATCAGTTAAGCATCTGCCTTCGGGTCAGGTCATGATCCTGGGGTCCTGGGATGGAGCCCTGCATCAGGCTCCCTGCTCAGCAGGGAACCTGCTTCTCCTTCTCCCTCTGCCTGCCACTCCCCCTGCTGGTGCGCTCTCTCTCTCTCTCCCTGTCAAATAAACAAATAAAATCTTAAAAAATATATATGTATTTTAAATATTTGAATTTATTTGCATAATATTTAATGACTACTGATAGGAATGGAATAACCTTTAAAAAGTAGCCCAACTGAGGGGCACCTGGGTGGCACAGCCGGTTAAATGTCTGGCTCTTGGTTTCAGCTCAGGTTGTTATTTCAGGGTCATGATCTCAGGATTGTGAGATCAACCCCTGCGTTGGGCTCTATATTCAGCAAGGAGTCTGCTTATGTTTCTGTCTCTTGAATAAATAAATAAATCTTTAAAAAGAAATGAATCATGGAACACTACATCAAAAACTAAGGATGTACTGTATGGTGACTAACATAACATAATAAAAAATTATTTAAAAAAAAAGAAAAGAAGAAAAGCACAACTGCTTTGAGAAACAATTCGGCATTAATCCCTAGAATTTAACATGTATATGTAATATGAACCAGCAGTTCCATCCTAGCTATTTATCCAACAGAAATGCACACCTAATATGCACCAAAAAACTGTGTGCATATTCATTGTTTCAGCCTGTGTTCCATACAACATGAGGTAATGATAAAAATGTAATGCTTTGAAAGGATGCCAGCTACTTCTTCATGATCATTTGGGAAGACTTTCCTGGATGAATATTTCCACTTTGCAGGTAGGAATATTGTAATGAAACTTCAAAGAAAAACTTTGTCTCAGAGTAGTCCATGGAACTAAGAAAGCATGTTTCTATGACCAGTTTCCTCTAACCTCCTGTCCTTCCATTAGGCAATCCCTCATCTGTAGGGATTAAATTCATTTTGGGTCTAATGTTTTGTCTTCTACTCATTTGAGGAATTATGTTCAGGATGTCAGATCCCAAATCTGTTGTGTGCTATTTTATTTAAGCACAGAGTAGCTGGAGAAGTAAAAAATCCCAGGACTGATAACACTTGGTTACAGGGATGGTATGTTGCAGGAGTAATCCACAAGGCTGAGGAAATTGGAGTAGGTACCTGTTTTGTGTTCCTGTAAAAGAATTTTTACAGCTGGATGCCTGGGTGGTTCAGTTGGTTAAGAGTTCTATTCTTGATTTTGGCTCAGGTTGTGATCTCAAGGTAGTAAGATCAAGCCCCATGTTGGGCTGTGTGCTGGGTGTGCAGCTTCCTTAGATTCTCTCTCTCTCCCTCTCCCTCTGCCCCTATCTACCTCTTAAAAAAAAAGAATGTTTATAGTTGTATTATATACTATAGACTTTAAATAATCCATATGACCATCAACAGTATGATGCATAAATAGTGGTATTTAAATAATGAAATGAGTTAAACTATGGTTATATGAAATGACATGAATCATTTCATAATTTTGAATAAAAGAAATCATTCACAGAAAATGTATAATTTCATTTACATAAAATCAAAACAGGCAAACTGATCTATAATATTAGAAGTCAGAATGGTGCTTACCTTTAGGAAATGGGGGTGGTATGGAAAATGGGTGATAAAAAGGACTATTGCAGTGAGCTAATAGTCCTTTTCTTGACCTAAGTGATGGTTAAATGCTATAGTCACTTCATAAAATAATATATTGATCATGTGTGCATTTTGGAATATATAAGTCAAAGGTTATTTAAAATTGTATTTATACGGAGTTGGGAAAATAGCAGAAGTATACACACACATATACCTTCTCTATAGTTTTACAGTTATTTCCTTTTTTTCCCAGTTCTAATTTGTGTTTTTGTTACTTCTTTTTCTGATTGTTTTTTTGTCTTCATTATATTATGTGATAGCTTATTTTGTTGTTTTTTTTAAAAAAATCCCGCTTTTAGAGTTTTAATTTTTGTATTTATCTTTCTAATCTTTATTAATTCCTACCTATGCTTTTGTTTTCTGTGTATTTTTTCTGTTTTGTAATGCATTAATTTTTATTTTATTTTTTATTCATTAATTTTTTCATGTATATTTTTTAAGTTTTTTAAATTTTGTGCTTTTAATTAAAAATATTTAATGATATAAACATTTAATGTTGTAATCTATTCTGTGATAATGGCTTTACCTGTATCCCATAGATACATATACTGATGTTGTGTTTTCAGCATCATTCTATTTCAAAAATTTGGGAATTTACATAAATATTTCCTCTTTGGCCAAATAATTAAATGGCATGTTTTAAATTTCTAGTCAGAATGTCTTCTAAAAAATTATTAATTTTAATGGCATTATGTTTTCCTCTATTGGTATGGTCATGTAATTTTTCTTTTTTAGACTTTTGATGTGATGGATTACTCTAAATATTCTAATTAACATTGAACTGGTTTTGCCTACCTGGGATAAACTCCAGTTGGTTGTGCTGTACAATTATTTTTAGACATTGTTGAATTCAGTCTGCTAATATTTTGTTGAAGATTTTTACAACTATGTTCATGAGAGATACTGGTTCATAGTTTTCTTGTATTTGTCTGCTTTTGGATTGCTTATTAATTTTGGTAATGATTTATTTGATAAACAGCATTTTTTATTTGAATGAAGTCAAATATATAAATTTTTTAAGTCTATTATAAGAAAATATTTTCCCATGTCTTCTGGATTTTTTAAAGTTTCACTCTTTACATAGAGGTCTGTGATCCATCTATATTAACTGTATCTGGCTTGAGGTAGGAATTGAACTTGTTTATTGTTTCTAAATGCCCATTTGGTTGTTCTGCATCATTTGATGAAAATGTTTTCTTTTCCCCATTGAATTACCTTGGAACCTTTATCAAAAGTCAGTGCATTGTATGTGTTATTCTCTTTATGAATTTCCTGTTTTGTTCCATTAATCTATTTACCTACTCTCACACAAATACCACCCTCTTTGATTAAGGTATTGTTACAGTAAGTTTTAGGATCAAGTAGTGTTAACTCTACAACTTTGTTTTTATCTTTTAAGATTCTTGGCTTACCTATGTCTTTTTAAAGAGTTTTTATTTAAATTTCCATTAGTTAAAATATAGTGTAATATTAGTTTCAGGTGTACAATATAGTGATTCAACACTTCATACAACACTGGTGCTCATCACAAGTGCACTCAATACCCATTGCCTATTTAAACCATTCCCCCACTCACCTCCCCACTGGTACCCATCAGTTCTCTATAAAGAGCCTGTTCCTTGGTTTGCCTCCCTCTCTTTTTTCCCCCTTTCCTTTTTGTTTTGTTTCTTAAATTCCACATATGAATGAAATCATATGGTATTCCACCCCCAAAATTAATAAACCAGTTAAAAATTGGCAGAAGGCATGAATAGACATTTTTCCAAAGAAGACACACAGATAACCAACAGACACATGAAACGATATTCAACATCACTCATCATCAGGGAAATACAAATCAAAACCATAATGAGATAACACTTCACATCTGTCAGAATGGTTAAAATCAACAACACAAGGAACAACAGGTATTGGCAAGGATGTGGAGAAAGGGGAAAACTCTTGCACTCTTGGTGGGAATGCAAGCTGGTGCAGCCGCTCTGGAAAAGAGTATGGATTTTCCTCAAAAAGTTAAAAATAGAACTACCCTATAATCCAGCAATTGAACTACTAAGTATTTACCCAAAGAATATGAAAAATAGTGGGGCGCCCAGGTGGCTCAGTCAGTTAAATGTCTGACTCTTGGTTTCAGCTTAGATCTTGATCTCACGGTCATAGGATTGAGCCCCAAGTTGACCCCATGCTCAGGGTGGAGTCTGCTTCAGATTCTTTCTCCCTCTCCCTCCCCCACTGCCCCTCTCCACTCACCCCCCTCTCTAAAATAAATAAATACAATCTTTAAAAGAATACTAATTCAAAGGGATCCATGCCTTCTGATGTTTATAGCAGCATTATCTACAATAGCCAAATTATGGAAACAGCCCACATGTCCATCAACTGATGAAAGGATAAAGAAGAGGTGTGTATATATATGTGTGTGTGTATACACACACACACACACACACAACACGCACAATGGAGTATTACTCAGCCATAAAAAGAATGAAATCTTGGTATTTGCAATGACATGGATGAAACTAGAGAGAATATTATGCTGAACAAAATAAGTCAGAGATAGCTATGTCTCTTAATTGCCATAAAACTGTTAGACTAAACTGTCAGTTTCCACTCAAAAAGCCAATCCATGAAGGTGGTATTACATTAAGTTTTTCTAATTTCTCTTCACAACATTTTTATTTTTCATCGTATAGAATTCACATCTTTTTTGTCAAATTGTGTTCAAGTATTTTATTTTTTCATTCCATTGCTAATGGTATTTAAAAAAATCAGCTTTGTTTAGACATAATTTACATGTAGCAAATTGCATAAATTTTAAATTTTTAATTCAGTTGCTTGTGAAAAAAAAATATATACCCATGTAACCACACTGTACTCAAGATATAAAATGTTTCTATTCCTTCCCCCCGCACTCCGATAGCTTTGGGCCTTTTTGAAGTTAATCACCATACCTCCCATTCCAGGTTAGCTTGGATCTGATTTTTATCATTATTAATTTGTTTTATCTGATCTAAAATTTCATATATATAATCTTTCAATATGTATTATTTTCTATAGATCCACTTTAACTCAGCATGATGATTAGGAAAAAGAACCATCTATATTTGTGGTGTATTATTATTTCTTTAAAAAAAATGCCTAATGGTAATCCATTGTTGTCACCCGGCCATGATATTACAGATTCCTCCTCTTTGATGCTGACTTTACAACAGCTAAACATAATAAGCAAACATCATTTCCGGACATGTTACTTGGTCTCCCATGTTGGGTTTTATTATGGCTTTTTACTGGAATTATTTTTCTTTCTTTTTTTTTTTTTTAAGATTTTATTTATTTATTTGACAGAGAGAAAGTGGGCACAAGCTGGGGGAGGAGCAGGCAGAGTGAGAGGGAGAAGCAGACTCCCTGTTGAGCAAGGAGCCCGATGCTGGGCTCCATCCCAGGGCCTGGGATCATGACCTGAGCTGAAGGCAGACGCTTAACAACTGAGCCACCCAGGCACCCCTGGAACTATTTTTCTAAAGTGCCAGCAGATTTCACTTGTTTATCTCCAGGAGAAAAAAAAAAAATGGATCTAAGTACAATCCTTCCCATTTTTCAGATCCACCCTTATTCAGAGCCCACTTTTTATCCTTGGAATTGGGGTGATTGTCTGCATGTTGGCTTACTTCTACATATTTCTTTCAAGGCTGTATATATTTGTTAAGTTTTGAGCTGGGCTTTGGTAACCTTCTTAAGGTGGTCAATTTTGCAAAAAAATATAAAAATTTCTTAACAATTCTGGAATCATGAGTACATGCTCTTTTTTCCTCCTTGTGCTAATGTATGTAAGATTTTCTATATATTTGTATTTTCTATATCGTTTTAATTGGGATTAAAGAAACATTTACACACATCAATTTATTCACATCTACCGTATATGTTGTTTTCAAAGTATATTATTTATCTGACTGATCCTGACAGGTAACATTTACCTAAAATAAGCAAGCTTCATATACAAAATGGAATATTCCATAAGGCATGTATTACAAAGGAGTAACAGTCCTAGATCTCAAAAAGCTTGTTCTCTAGTAGGAGAAACAGATAGATGGATAAATGGCCATAATGTAGTATATTAAGTGTTATGAGTGATGTATGCCCAAGGAGCTGTGGAGACATACAAGAGAGACATTGTTGATAAATTGATGTGGGGGTTGGGAGAAAAACAGGCAAGATTCTCTAGGAGTGCTAGCTTAATTCTCTAAGTTAAAGGGGAAGTAAGAAAATTTTAGTGAGAATTGGCCTAGTGAAGAGTGAAAATCTGTATTTCATATTTCATAGCAAAAAGGTATGAAGAACGAGAGAGATTGATTCAAAAGAATCTCAGAGTTAATCACTTAAAGATGAAATATAGTTGATATAGAAATGCTGTAAAAGTAGCACCCAAAAGCTGTACATTTTAAATCTGACTCCATGGGAAAATCCCTTCTGAAATGTATAATAGCATGTTACTGAGCTGTGTAACCAGTCAAGCAAACACTACGTAAGTTTATGTATATGTTGAATATCATCAATTACATGTTAGTTCACTTGTCTTAATGTCACACTGATAGTATTTTGTAACAAATCAATCATAACAGTTAATTGTAATACTTTTCAATGTGTTTTATGTTCACCTGCAATGATACTTCAAGTTTTTCAGTCATATGTAGTACTTAAAATGATACATAGTGAATAACCTCACTGTGCTGTTTTTTAAGGGGATATTTTTTTAAAATATGAAAGTTGATCTTATAATATGCCAGCTTCAAAGACATATTGTTATCTGTCCATTTTCTCAATCTGTATTTTCAAAGTGGTAGTACAAATACAGAATTGCTATTGAGACTTGATAAGATCTTAGGGTGTTTTTATTTTTGTTTTTTTGCTAAATATAATAGTCTGAAGAATATTCTAGGAAAAAAAACTTTTCTTTTAAATAACTTGAGAGCCTCTTTCGGAGAGTTCATAATGTTTATTTCAAGTAGTAAGGAAGTGTAGAATGAGATATACAGTCATCAATTAGTCCAGTTTTTTTTTCTTTTTTCCTTTTTTTTAAGTGAAGCATGAGATTAAGCATAAACAGAAAGAGGAGTATTCACACAAAAGTCAAGGATGAGGGGCGCCTGGGTGGCACAGCGGTTAAGCGTCTGCCTTTGGCTCAGGGTGTGATCCCGGCATTCTGGGATCGAGCCCCACATCAGGTTCCTCGGGTGGGAGCCTGCGTCTTCCTCTCCCACTCCCCCTGCTTGTGTTCCCTCTCTCACTGGCTGTCTCTCTTTGTCAAATAAATACATAAAATCTTAAAAAAAAGAAAAGTCAGGGATGATGTCAAAGACAAGTTGCCTAGCTCACATTTAGTTTGCATGTGGCCCTGAACTGAAAAAAAGATCATAGAAGACTGATCTGAATGAATCCTTTTCAACCCTGTGCTTTTTCAGAACTGACGCAGTATCAGAAGTGTGATATCTACTTTGTATGGGGGTAATTTATCTCTCTAAGAGAGTAACGTTAGAACACTGTTTACCCTTTCTGAATAACTTGAAATTGTCCTTGACAGGCATTTGTTACTGTGATGTCCACAGCACCCTCTTCTCTACATTAAATAGCAGAAGAGTCCTGTTCTCTAGCTATTCATTTTGTTGATTGAGTGCAATAACTACAAAACCTATGCGATTGTCCGGTAGAATTGCAATTTGCTCTCATTTGGAGATTGGCTCCAGATGGCAATTTTTTATTACCTTCTTTCATTTTTGAAATTGTATATATGCAAGAAAGAACTAGATCTTTTTTGGTATTCAGTCTTAACCATATATCCCTGTTTTTAATATTTAAGTTCAACTCAGTCTTCCTTTTTTATAAGTCCACTACTGGGTTGGCTTGCTTTATTCTATTTTTTCTGCCTTTCATAGTTCTGAATTTAAACATTCTCTTATACCTTAAAAATATTCGGGATCTTCATAGATATTTTCCATGAAAAAAGATCTAGCAGCTTGGTGTCGTACTATTTTCAAATGAGTGCTTTGTCAATGAGCACTCCTGACATAAACAAAAAAAACGTAGTGAGGTGTCTTTCTGCTACTAAAAGTGGCACTAAATTGTCTAATATCCATCTTTGAAAGACAGAAACTTATATTTCGAGCTCTTAAAGAGCTTTTCTATTTAAATATAAATGGAAGCTTTCTTTAAACATAATTTTCAGTCCATTAATCCTTAAATTATACTATCTCTAAAAGAGAAATTTTTAGATATGAAATGACTTGAGATGGATACATTTCTTCAATTTTTCCCAAGAATTGTCTTCAATGATTCAAGTGGTAAATTAAAGGAGATTGCAGAATCTCTAAGCATGACAATTTATGACTGAATGTAGTACATTATAAGGAATAAAACCATCAAATATACAACTTCTGCTTCTGGCCAAGGTGGATTAACTAGGACTGGATTTACCCCCACATCTGAAACAAAAACAACAGGAAACACAAAGAATATGTGAAATAATGGTTTTTATGGCACTAAATATTAGACAACAAAATTTCTGATCTTTGGGAGATGAGAAACCAAAGATGTGTTCTACGATTACCCAGATTATTTTCTGGAGTGAGTTTCCAGGCTATTGAACAGGGAGAAAGGATCCAGGTAGATCTGTCAGAGTCCCTAAGTTCAGATTCAGGAGACAGAGTTAAAAAGTTTGAGGAGACCAGGCAGCTTAAGTTCATAGAGCAGATTTCAAGAGAAAATTAAACTGCACAGAAAATTCCAGGGATCTGCTGCAGATCTCTCCCTTGCATCCTCAGCAGAGTGCTAATTACGGCATGCATGTGAGGAAAATGCCCAAGACTAGGGATGGAATAACTTCTGCTGGTTGAAGAAGAGCGTATCCAAAGATTAGACAGGGTTATAATAATTCCTGTTTCCACAAGACAGACTGGACACTCATAATCTGTTGGATATTAATTAGAGCACACTGAAGGATTTTACCTTGCCAATAAAACAAAACAAAACAAAACAAAAAGTCTAAGGGTTGTTTTTCATTTGCTGTCTCAACTAGAAAAATCCCACTTAACTCTTAAAACCAAGACCTGAAATGATGAAGTCATTTGCAAATAACTCAAATGCATACCAGAATAAAGCTCAATAACTCAATAATATTTATAGAAAAACCAAATACTCAACACCCAATGAAGTAATGTTCAAAACATCTAGCATGCAAAGAAAAAGGGAAATATATCACATAATGAGGAGAAAACTCAGTTAACCGGGACATATGTAGAACTGAACTAGATTTTAGAATTAGCAAACAAGTATATTAATATTATTTTAAAACACTTTGTTACTTCTTAGATTCTTTTTTTCCAGTTTTACTAAGAACTAATTGACATACATCACTGTGTATGTTCAAAAAGGGAAAATTTTATCTTGTGATGATATGGTTTTTAAGATGTATTATGTTAAACAAGCTAAGAGAAAAATCAGAGATGAAAGTGAAATATTAATGATAAAATTATTTCACTTGAAAATCCAAGTGCAGAAAGAAAAAAAATGAATTTAGAAACAGACCTTATATCTTTTACAAAAAGTAACTGAAAATGGATCATAGATCTGAACTTAAAAATGCAAAAACTATAAAACTCCTACAAGAAAATAACATAAGAAAAAAATCTAGATGACTTTGGGTTTGATAATGATTTTTAGGATAAAACACCAGAGACACGAGCACCTGGGTGGCTCAGTCAGGTAAGCATCTGCCTTCGGCTCAGGTCATGATCCCCAAGGTCCTGGTCCTTCTCCCTCTCCCTCTGCCCCTCCCCTGCTTGTGCTCTCTTGCTGTCTGTCAAAAAATAAATAAAACCTTTAAAAAACACACACACACACACCAGAGACACAATCCATGAAGGAAATAATTGGTAAGTTGAATTTCATTAAAATGAAAAGTTTTGGGGACCTGGCTGGCTCAGTTACAGAGCCTGTGACTTTTGATCTCAGGATCATGAGTTCAAGCCCCACGTTCGGAGTAGAATTTACTTTAAAAAAATGAAAAACATTGGTTCTGTGAAAGACAATGTCAAGAGAATGAGAAGACAAGCCACAGACTAGAAGAAAATATTTTCAAACGACAAATCTAATAAAGGATTGTTGATCCAAAACATACGAAAAACTATTAAATTCAACAATAATAAAATGAACAACCCAATTAAAAAATAGGAAGACCCAAACACACATTTCACCATGATGACCTATAGGTGGTATATGATATATAAATGATATATCACAGAAATTACAATAATCAGATTAATGACATATCATAAATAAGCATATGAAAAGATGTTCAACATCAAATGTCATTAATTTCAAGTCAACAAGAGCTCACTTTGCACCTATTAGAATGGCTAAAATCCCAAACAATGACAACTCTAATTGCTGGTGAAGACATAGGGCAACAGGAACTCTCAATTATTGTTATGAATGCATGATGGTATAACCACTTTAAAATATGGTTTGGCAGTTTCTTATAAAACTAAATATAATCTTACTTTGCAATCCAGCAATTGCTTTCTTTGCTATTTACCCAAATGATTTGAAAGTATATGTCCACACAAACACCTGCACATAAGTGTTTATAGCATCTGTATTCATAAAAGCCCAAACTTAAAATCACCCAAAATTTCCTTCGTTAGGTGAGAGGATAAACTGTGGCACAGCCATAAAATGGAAAAAACATTCTGTGCTAAAAAGAAATGAGCTATCAAGCTATGAAAAGACATAGAGGAATCTTAAATGCATATTGCTAAATGAATGAAACGAACCTGAAAGGTTACATACTGTTGATGCCAACTATATTACATTCTGGGAAAAGCAAAACTATGGAAAAAATAAAAAGATCACTGTCAGGGGTGAAGGGGAAAAGAGGGATGAATGGGTGAAACACAGAGGATTTTTAGGACAATGCAACTATCTTGTCTGTTACCACAATGGTAGATACATGTCATTCTACATTTGTCCAAAACCATAGAATGTATAACACCAAGAGTAAACTGTAAAGTAAACTGTGGACTTTGGTTGATAATGATATGTCAATGTTGATTCAGATTGTAACAAGTGTGCCACACTGATGTGAGATATTAATGGTGAAGGAGGCTGTGTATGTGTGGGAAGGAAGGCCATATAAGGACTCTGTGCACTTTCAAGTTTTCTGTGAACTTAAAACTGTTCTAAAATTAAAATTAATAATTAAAAATAAAATTGAACCTCTAGAGATGAAAATTTCAATATCTGAGGTAAAAATACTGTGGACAGGATTAAAGGAGGATTATATGGCATAATTAAAGATTTTGAGTTTGAACCCATAGCAATAGAAACTATCCAAAGTGAAACAAACATATAGAAAAAAAAGAGATAAACAGCATTAGTGAGCTGTGGGACAAATTGGTCTGTAGAGGTGGGAGAAGAATATCCAAAGAAACAATGACCAAAATTTTTCAAATTTGATAAATACTATAAGCCAATAAATCTCAGAAGTTCAACAATAAGAAATATGAAGAAAACTTCATGAAAGCACATCACAATATAATTGCTCAAAGCCAGTGATTTTTAAAAATACACTAAAAGGAGGAATGGATAAAACCATATTTTATGTACAGAGGAACAAAGATAAGAATGACAGATTTCTTATATGAAACATTCAGGGAAACAGTGAAGTCAACATCATTCAAGTATTGGGAAAAAAACAGTAAACCTAGATTTCTATACACAGACTTTTAAAAATGAAGATAAAACAAAAACTTTTAGGCACACAAAACTTAAAGAATTCATCACAAGTACATCTACACTGCAAGATACTTTAAAAGGAGCAAAATAAAATGGACAAATGGAAAGACAAGGAACAAACAGCAAGTTGGAAGATTTAGACTTAACCATGTCAATATTCATGTTAAACATAAATGACCTAAACATTTCCACATAGAGATAGAGAATACTGGATTGTAAAAAAGGTAAGATCCAATTATATGCTGCCTATAATAAACATACTTTAAATATAAAGGCAATAATAGGTTATAAGTGAAATGATAGAAAAGAAAATGTGTGATAAAATTAATTTTTAAAAGACCACAGTGTCTATGTTAAAAACCAGAAAAGTGTAGTTCAGAGCAAATGGTATTTTTAGGCCTTGAGATGGTCACTTCTTGATGATCAAGTGCTCAATTACTGAAAATAATAAAACAATCCTAAATGCTTATGCACCTAATAATAGTTTCAAAATACATAAAGCAAAAACTGACAGAATAGCAAGGAGAAATAGACAAACCCATAAATAAAATAAGAGGTTTCAATGCCCACTCTCAAAAACTGATAGAATAAGTATTGAAAAAATTAGGGTATTGAAGACTTAAAAACCAACTATCAACTAACTTGACCTAAGTGATAATTTTATGACAATTTCCCAATAGTGGAATACACATTCTTTTTAAGTTTGCATAAATGTTATGTAGATAAATGGTATTCTGAGCCATGAAACAAGCTTTGGTAGTTTTAAAAAGATTTAAGTAATACAAAGTACTTTCTCTAATCATAATGAAATTGTTAAAAATAACAAAAACTATCATAAATTTTCACATTTTGGGGAACTACCACACTTCTAAATACCCATAGTTCAAGTAAGATATGAAAAGGGAAATTAGAAGATACTTTTAACTGAATGAAATTGAAACTGCAACATGTTTAAAAGTAAGGAAGTTTTTAAATCAATGATGTCAGGTTTAGTCAGAAAACATGCACAAAAAACAAAAAACCTAGAAAAGGAGAGCTAATTGAATTCAACATAAACAAAAGCCTAAAAATGATAAAGACCAGAGTAGAAATTAATGAAACAGAAAACAGGGGGAAAAAATAGAGAAAATCAATAAAACCAAAAGTTCATCCTTGATTAGTAAAATTGATAATCTTTAGTTAGATTGAACATGAAAAAAAGAGAAAAGGCAAACATGTCCAATATCAGGAATCAGAAGTCTGGCATCAATACGAATCTACAGATACTAAAAGAACAATAATGAATTTAAAAACTTTCTGCCAATAAATTTAATAACAGATTAAATGGACAAATTTCTTGAAAGAGATGAATAACTAAAGCTTACTAAAGAAAAACAAGATAGCTTCACTAGTTCTATATCGGTTTTTTAAAATTAAATTTATAATTAAAAATCTTCCCCAAAAGAAGCCTCCGGACCCATATGGCTTCACTGGTGAATTCTAACACATATTTAGGGGAGAAATAATACCATTATTTTACAAGAGCTCTTCCAGAAAATTAAAAAGAAAGGATTACTTTACAACTCATTCTATGGAGTTGGCATTATCCTGATAGCAAAACCAGATGAAGACATTACAGAAAAGTAAACTATAGATGAATATCTGTCATGTGTGTAAACACAAAATTTCTCAACAAAAATTTAACGAATCAAATTCAACATTATATAAAAATGGTAGCACATCATTACTAAGTGGGGTTTGTATCAGAAATGTAAATTTTAAAGATCAATTTAATTCACCATATTAACAAACTAAAAAATAAGAGTCATATGCTCAATTCCATAGATATAGAACATATCATTTGACACAATTCAACATTCATTCCTCATTTTTAAAGAACCCTCTCTGCAAATAATAAATAAAAATAACTCATTCAACTTAATAAGGGTCATCTACACCTAAAACTCGCATCATGCTTAATGTTGACAGACTCAATGAGTCTTCTGAAATTCAGGAATAGGGCAAGAATATCCACTGTTAACACAATTATTCAACAATTTATTAGAGATAAAAGCCAACACAATAAAGCAAATAAAATAAAACCTTCTAGATTGGAAGAGATAAAGCATAACTATACCTTTGTTCATATATGACATAATTCTCTTCATAGAAAATATTGAAAAAATAGTTATTAGAATTAACAAGTGAAGCCAACCCATGGAATCATCTCAAAGTGCAGAAGAAGAAGCATTGGGCAAAATCCAACACACTTGCATGATAACATAATAGGAATAGAAGGCAACTTCCAAGTCTGATAAAGAATATCTACAAAACCCCACAACTGACAATGTACTGAATAGTAAAAGAATAAAACCTGCCCTCTAAGATCAAGAATAAGTCATGAGGCACCCGGCTGGCATTGTCAGTTAAGTGTCCAACAAGCACCACATCAGCTCTGCATTAGGCATGGAGCCTGCTTAAGATTCTCTCTCCCCCCTCTCCCTGTCTCTCCCCCTGCTCTATCTCTCTTTCCCTCTAAAATACATAAATAAATCTCAAAAAAAAAAAAAAGTCAAAGATACCCTCTCACCACTTCTATACAACACTTTGTACTGGATATCTTAGCCAAGGCAATTGGGCTATAAAAGGAAATAAAAGGCATCTAGATAGGAAAGGAAGAAGTAAAACTATTTGAGATGACATGCTCCTATCTATATAACAGCCTAAGGACACACACACACACACACACACACACACACACACAACTAAACTATTAGAACTAATAAATAAATTGATACAAAAATCAATGTACAAAAATCAACTTTATACACTGGCAACAATCTAAAAATGAAATAAATTCCATATTTAGTAACATCAAAAAATATTTAAGAATACATTTAGCAAGAGATATTCAAGATTTGTACAACAGAAAACTACCAAATAGCTATGAAAGTAATTAAAGAAGACCTAAATAAATAGAAAGAAATCTCATGTTCATGAATGGGAAGACTTACTATTGGTAAATGGGGTAAACTCTTCAAATTGTGCTACAAACTTCACCTAATTTCTATCAAAATCCCATTTAGCTTCTTTTGTACAAGGGACCCAAAATAGCTGAAACAGTCTTTAAGAAAGAATAAATTTAGAAGACTTGTACTTCGAGAATTCAAAACTTACTACAAAGCTGCACTAATCAAGATAGAGCGGTAATGGCTTAATGATGAATACATACTTAACTAGAATCACATGGAAACTCCAGGAATAAACTAATATGTTTATTGTCAACTAATTTTTTATAAGGATGCCAAGACCATTTCAATGGGGAGAGGATATTCTTTTCAACAAATGGAGCTTGATATCCGTGTACAAAGGAAGGAAGTTGTAACTTTATTTCATACCATAGGCAAAAATTAACTTAAAATGGCCTTTGGGTCTTTAGACCTAAATGTAAGATCTGAAAGTATAACCGTCTTTGAGGAAAATATAGCTGTAAATCTTTGTGACCTTAGATTAAGCAATGATTTCTTTGATAGGACACTTAAAGCAAATGCAACCAAAGGGAAAATACATAAATTAAAAATGTATGTGCTTTAAAGGATACTATCAAGAAAATGAAGATGATTAAGAGAATTGGAGGAAATGCTTTCAAAACATATATCTAATAAAGGTTTATTATTCAAATGTGTAAAAAATTCGTAAGTCAATAAAAAAAGAGAAATAATACAAATAATAAATGAGTGAAGGATTTGAATAGACATTTCTCCAAAGAAAATATACAAATGGACAATAAGCACATAAAAAATTGTTAGTCATTAGGGAATTGTAAATAAAAACTACAATGATATACTACTTCACACCCCCCAGGATGGCTCTAATAAAAAAAAAAAGATAATAAGATGATAACAAGTATTGGTGAGGTTGTGGAGAAAACAGAACCCTCTCATATTACTGGTCAGAATGTAAAATGATGCAGCCATTTCAGCAGTTACTCAAAAAGCTAAACAAAGTGATTATATGACCTAGCAATCCCCCTGTTGGTATGCAGCCAATAGACTTGAAAACATGTTCACATAAAAATATGTACATGAATATTCATAACAACATTTTTGTAATAACCAATATGTGGAAACAACCAAAATATTCATTAATGGATGAATTGATAAACAAAATGTGGTATGTCCAAATAATAGAATATCATTCAGCCATAAAAAGTAAAGAAGTACTGAAGTATGATACCACATGAATGAACCTTGAAAAGAATTATGCTAAGTGAAAGAAGCCATATATCAGAATGATATATGAAAAGGCCATATATCAGAATACTCTATTTATATGAAATGTTCAGAAAAGGCAAATGATAGAAACAAGAGACTAGATTAGTGGGGAAGGAAGGGTAATTGCTAATGGATGCAAGATTTATCGATTGTATTTCTACATAGTAAGAACAAACAACTGAAAATTGAAATTTTTTAAAATGCCATTTACAATATTATCAAATATGAAATCATCAGGATAAATCTCACAAAAGACCTGTGCACTGAAAACTGAAAATGATGCTTAGAATTTAAGATAGATCTAAACAAATGGAGAGATACCTTGTTAAGTGGCTGGAAGACACAATATTGTTGTCAGTTCTCTCCAAATTGATCTATAGATTCAGTGCAACCCAGATAAAAACTGCAGCAGATTTTTAATATAAAAATTCTGAATGTGATTCTAAAATTCATATGGAAATGCATAGGACTTATATCAGATAATACAATGAGAAAAATAACAATGTGGCAAGAACATACACATCTTCAAAATTTATTATTGTGTGGTATTGTAAATAATTGTTAGAAAATAATTAATGACTGAAGTTTTTTCAGGAGATACCAAAAATATAGTAGGTAGAAAATATTACAGATGACAAGGGGTTACTTTCCCAGTCCATTTAGGAATTTGATGTATAGAACTTTAAAATCAGTGTGTAAGGACTTTTCTTTTCACTGAAATTGCCAATATAGAAATTGATTAATTTAATTAAGTAATATAATCATGTGTCAGCTCAGTTTTGAATTTCAAAAGAAATTCCAAAATTATTTTGTTATTAAATTTTATGAATTGGTCAGATTGGCCAATTGTGTTTTAGAACATATTTCTCTCTGTAAGTCAATNNNTGCCATTCTTCTCCTTTCTCCTTCTTTTCTTTCAACATTTCCTCCTCTTTCTCTTCTTCTTCAATTCAAACTTTATGTTTTTCATGTACCTTTTTACTTACTGACTGGTTTATGTCATAATAACATAAAATACCATTCATTTTACAATACATAGACTTTAGGAGAAGGCAAATCAGTTAAAAAGAGTAGGAGTTGGTCAAATTTTATAGATTCTTGCAAGGTTAATGTCTTCTTGGCAAATCAGACCTCCTGCATAAAATGTAGATGAATTACTATCTAAGACTTCTTAAGGGATTGCTGCAGTACACGGTCTTCATTAAATTGCTATTTGTGACTGACAGTTGGGGTCTGTGATTATAAGAATGTCTATTAATTCAGAAACATTAAAACCTCTCATGTCAGCAAAAATAACTAAACCATTTTTGCTGAGTAGTACTACATATTGAAATAAACATTGAAATGGTATGATTTTTCAAATAGTTGCCATAAATGTAATTGCAAATATTCTCTTAATATATGCAAGGCATTTTGCTAGAAACTACCAGTAAACACTTGATCACCAAGATAATACCTTCCATAAAGATGATCCAAGTGTTTTCATATGCTAACTCATTTAATCTTCTTTACAACCATTTGCAACCATTATCTCCATTACAAATTGGGAAAGCTATGGAATAGAAAGATTAAGTAACTTTCTTAAGTTTATACAACAGATGTACTAAAATTATATAAAGAAATGGAAGCAACCTTATTCTTAGGAACATTATTCCATAGTAATTCTATTCTTCAAATGTAACTGGAAATGACTGGCATAAATAATCACCATCTCAGTACCCGTGTACCTATAATAAGCATGTCCAGTTTTGTTCAGCAGTCGAGTTAGTGATAGATAAGGGAGGGGTACAGACAGCAGCACTGGCCTCTGGCTCATTTTTTTTTTCCTTTGTACTTTTTTACTTAAAATAATTATAGAGTCAAAAAAGTTACAAAAATAGTACCAAAAGTCCCATATACCCTTCACCTAACTTCCCCCAATGATGACAACTTATCAGATGTAGTACAACATAAAAACCAAGAAACTGACATTGGTAAATTTCTATTAACTAGGCTATAGATTGTATTCAGTTTTCAACATTTTAAAATCTGTATTTGGGTGTGTGTCTGTGTTTATATATAGTTCAATGCAATTTTATTCTGTGTATAGATTAACTTATTTTATGTATAGTCTCATGCCCCGTGTATAAACTTATGATTCGCATCAATGATCTGATAGTATTAGAACCAATCCTTTCTTATCCTTATTCATCCCAGTGGTTCCATCACTTCCTATATACATGAGCAAAGGTTCTGCAGGAATCTCATTGCCCAGCTCTGGTCTTGGACTCATCAGTCCTGGTTTACTAACTTGGAACACAAAGAAGAGGGGGCGTTTCCAATTCCTTTTCATCAGGAAAACCTTCCTCTCCTGTGCAAATCAGGGCTAGAAATTCCTAAATAGTGGGAAGGAGAGCCTTGTCCAACTCAATCACATAGTATGTGCCCACCAATTCCCCTGGATACATCAGGGAACTTTTTTCCACTCCATTTGAGTCTGAGATCAGTCGGAATGCCCTACATACGCAACCTCATGGAGCATTTCTGTTTAGATGTTCCAAGCCATGTCCAGTTCATCATTTACAAAACAATACCGACTTTTGCTCTTATGCTTCCTTTTTTTTCCCCTGAATTTTCCTTTCAGTGAAATACACCATTTTAAGATTAACCAAAAATCTTGAGAAATCCTATACTCCTTTTTCATCAGCCTCTGCCTCTTCCAAATTTAATTCATTGCCAAACTATGGCAACTTTATATCCTTGTTATCTCCTTGTTATCCTTGTCTACTCTCTTGGCTACATTCTCTTAGCTACTGCTATATTTTAAGCCCTTAATATTTTTGTCTGAATTATATCATTTGCCTTTTAATTGTTCTTTCTGTTTCCACAAAGACATAATATATCCCTTATATTCCACTCTATCAGACTGAATTTAAATAGCATGTAGCATATGAACACACTCTCTTGTTAGATATTAGTCATTAAGTTCACCATAGCTACAGGATACAGTTCAAACTCCTTAGATTATAGTTATAACTCTTATAATTTTACCATTTCTCTCTCTTCATTCTCATTTCCTACCAATTCCCTTCCCAGAGCTGAGGCTAATGTGAAGGTCAAATTACCAGATGTTCATTGAAAGGCATATATTCTCTTATACCCCTATGCTTTTGCAAATACACATTCAGTTCTTCCCTCTGCTTAAAAACATATCCCTACCTTCTTAAATCACAGACTTCCATTCATCTTTCATAACTCAGAAAAACCCTTTTCTAAGAATTTCATTGTTCCTACTCCACCCAGCTATTCACTGTTTCCAATATACATTACAATTCCATACTACATTATACTTTCCAACTTACCCATTGAATTGGAAGACACTGAGTGTCAGGCCTGTTATTTATTTATATATTTCCAGTATTCTAGATGTATTATAATTTTCATGAATATCTGTTGAGTAAATAATGATGACATAAACAGCAATTAAAATTACAGAATGTAATTGCTTCAAGTGACCTGAGAAGTTATTTTCTTTATATTCTTCATTTTATGGATGATAAAATTGAGTCCCAGAGAGATACCCATGAAGACGAGTTATGGTTGAATTGTGTCCCCCAAGAAGATATGTTGACATCTTAACCCCCAGTACCTCAGGATGTGACTTTATGTGGAAATAAGATTATTGCAGATATAATTAATTTAAGAGGAAGATATACTGGAATAGGATGGCCTCTTAATCCAATATGCCTGGTATTCTTATAAGAAATGAGAGGACAGGGGCGCCTGGGTGGCTCAGTCGTTAAGCGTCTGCCTTGGGCTCAGGTCATGATCCCAGCGTTCTGGGATCGAGCCCAACATGGGTTCCCTGCTCAGCAAGAAGCCTGCTTCTCCCTCTCCCACTCCCCCTGCTTGTGTTCCCTCTCTCGCTGCCTCTCTCTCTGTCAAATAAATAAATAAAATCTTAAAAAAAAAAAAAAAGAAATGAGAGGACACTGACACATAAGGGGAGAATGCTATGTGGTAAAAGAAACAGCAATTGAAGTGCTATGTCTGCAAACTAAGGAATGTCAAGGGTTGCTGGCAAACCACCAAAAGCCATAAAGAGGAAAGGAAGAAGAATTCTCCCCTACAGGTTTCAAAGGGAGCATGGCCCTACCAACAACTTGATTTCCAACTTCTAAGCCTCCAGAATTGTGTCTAGGATCCATGACAACATGTTTCTAATATTTTTTATTCCATCCCAGTAACAAAATGTGGATGCCTTTCTACAGATAAGTAAATTTACTTTTGCTAACAGACTTTATTGATAAAAGATATATTACCTTTATTTTTTGCAGATATTGCTTTTATTTTATTACAGTGGTCCTTTTAATAGAGTTATCCTGTCTCTGATGTGTTGCTTTCTTTGGGAGGACACACATTTGTGTCTGGCTATTAAAGGATAACCTGGAATAAATGATACATTCAGTTTCATGTTTGTTACGAATCCTGTGATGGTTATTTTTATATTTCAACTTTGCTGGTCTATAGTGCCCAGTTTTTTGGTCAAACACCAGTCTAGATGTTGCTGTGAAACATTTAAAAATATTTGGTTAACATTTACAATCAAAATCTGCTTTGAGTAAAGCAGATTGCTATCTATAAGTTGGTGGACCTCAACCAAGCAGTTAAAGATCTAAGAATAAAGACTGAGATTTCCTAGAAGAATCAATTCTGTCTCAAGACTGTAATACTACTCTTGCCTGAATTTCCAGCCTGCTGGACTTCTCTTCCTTACAGATCTCCAGTTTTCGAGCCTCCACATCCCATAGCTATAAGCCAACTCTTTAAAATTCTAACCCCTCTCCCTATATAGAGAGTCTCTCAACAGATGATATATGAATAGATAGATACAGATATCGATATAGATATATAGGTATAGATATAGATATAAATACAGTGTTTCCTCTGGAGAACTATGAATAATACAGATGCTAGCTAATGAGGTGATACCACTTAAATGTAGAGTATAAAAGAGGAGACAGCTGGAACCTGGGAAGAGTGATGCCCAAATAACCATGAGACAAAGCCATATGGGACAAAAAAAATCAAGGTATCCTCAAGGAGCTGAGTATCTGAGCTGCATAGCTTATGCTGTGATTTTCCTAGTTCCCCAATACAAATTATAACATTGAAGACTATAAGGAATATGTAGAGATGTGAAGGTTTGAAAATGTGATCAGGTGAGATGAAGGCATGATTTGCAAATATAGCATAGTATTCTATAGGGATGAATGAATTACTAACTGCCTAAGAACCCCAATAACTATGAGGTCAATGAACAAAGTTTTGTTTTGTTTTGTTTTTCATTTCCATGTTGTGAAGTGGGTTGAGAGGAATCGAGAAATAGTTCCCTACAGAGAAACAGGTCCACACTTAATATAATTGAATATTATTCTGCCACTCATCTACCTTGCTCTCTCTATATAGATAGATAGATAGATAGATAGATATTATATAATATATATATGTATATATATATTATATAATATATATATATATAATTCCATTGAATAGTAAACCTTATTCCACACACTCACATAGGCACACATAAACACACACAGACAGTTCTAGAACCACGAAGGCTGCAAAATGGTATAGGAATCCCTATACTAAAGAACCTTAGAATATATTAGGAAAGGTAAGACCTTTAGAAATGTCTAATAAATTTCAGGTGGGATAAATGCCACACTCACTTAACAAGACTTTTCTCCATTTCCCTCGGTCACTACCCACTATGCTCCTGCAGCCCTCAATCCATGTCTCTCCAATACAGAACATATCATGTTGTTTATGTATATTGGTTTTTAGCCTGTTTCCCTATTGACTTAACCTCCCACTCGACTATGAACTCCTTAGAGGCAGCATTGCTGCACAGAGCTCTTACTCATCCTTGTGTTGTCTCTCATCCTAGCTCCTAAGACAATGTCTAGCATGCTCTTGGTAATTAAAATGTTAGTAAACAAAAACATGAACAAAGAGTAAATGAATTTCAGGGGTGCCTGGATGCTTAAGCTTCTGCCTTTGGCTCAGGTCATGATCCTGGGGTTCTGGGATGGAGTCCCGCCTCAGGCTCCCTGCTCAGCTGCTCAGCAGGGAGTCTGCTTCTCCCTCTCGCTCTCCCTATGCTCCTTCCCCCAGCCCCCACTCGTGCTCATGTGCTCTCTCTCTAAAATTAATAAATAAAATCTTTTAAAAAAGAGTAAACGAATTTCAGAACAAAAATATGTACAATGACAATAGTGAAAGAAAAAGGTAAAAGAACATTGCTCAATTCAAAATATGAAAGACAATCATAAGATACAAAGGCTGGCCATGTAACAGGTAGCCAAATTCCATTAGGTCATGTTATAGAATGCCTTACAACACTGTCTGACTTTGGAGTCTGCAATGACTAAGTGAGTAATTTGAGCACTTGCAAAAATATTTTCCTGACTGTCCTCTCCCATCTCTCTGAACATGAATATCAGGGAGACTGTCTATGGAGACATATCTAAGGTCATGATCTTTATTCTTCCAGGGTCCTCTTAAACAATATCAAAAACTTGTGAGGAAACCAGATATATTTATTTTTCCGATTTTTCACTTGCAGTGTCTGTTCGTCATTACTGAATCATGCACTAAGCCATTACTATACTTGTTCAGGTGTGTATTTGATTTTGTCTCTTTAAGTTTATTTATGTGAGAAAAAAATAGAAATTGTGATGTTTGAAGAAATATGGACTGGTAACTCTTGTTAGTCTAAACCAAATAGAATTTCTGCAAATTTATCTCTTAGTTTGACTACTCAAATAGCTAGAATACAAGAAATAATTACAAAAACCCTGTAATATATTTAAAGTCTCAACATGCAGAATTCTTACCAAAGAAATTAGAAACGTAGAGTAACTAATGCATTTACCATCAACTTCTCCCTCCACTGTAACAGAATATTTTAGAATGATTATACCAAAAAAGATATACAATATAACAAAGTAAGTTATTCAATCTCCAAGAAAGAAAAATCTAATGAGACTATCTATAGATAATTTTCAAATGATGAAAGTTTATTTAATGAAATGCCACTTTCTCATTCCCTAAGGCACAAATACAATACCACTAACTGAAAACTGAGTCCCCAAATGCTAACCATTAAGATTCTTAGAAAATACAGATACATAGATACCTAGATATGTAGTTAGACTACACAAAAAATAGCTCTGACATGCAATCTGTATTGGATTATTTTATCCATTTAATTTTTATAACTTTTAGCTTTTTTATTCATTTGAGAAACCACATGGGGAAAAACAAAACAAAACAAAACAAAAACACCTGAACTGAGAGATATCCTGGAGTAATGGGAAAGAGGGTGGTTTGTGGTTAAATGGGCACTCAGCCTCTCTCAAATTTATTTCTGTTATTTTATAACTGTGTGATGATGGGAAAACACTTTCAAACACAAACTTTCAGTTTAATTTTGAGAAAAATAAAGGAAATAGAAATATATGAAAATACTTATCACTAAGAATTCCATAAAGACTCCTAATGAGTATCAAGTCCCCTCTCCTCTTTCCTAGTCTTGGGGTTTTTCTTTTTTTAATCAATAATATGAGTGGGCTGAAGTTCTCTTTCTCTTGCTCCACGCAACAAAATAATGAAAACATGATAAGAGGATTGAAGAGATAATAAAAGAGTTGTAACAGAATCTACTTTTGATATTTAATTGTTAAAAACTTTAAAGTTTCACCTTCCTCTCCCTTCCGTCTACATCTGGAGAAAGTAGTAAGAAAGCTTAGTTGTTCCTTCCTTTGGCAACATAAAGAAGTTCATACAACATAAGCCTTGCCCATGCTTGTGGGGAATTATTACCCCAGCCCCCCCCCCCAACTACCATAAAACCCAAAGCCAGTTGGTCCTTCTTATTCTCCCAAGACATTTTTATACCAGTCTTTGAACATAGTATGATTTACCCAAAAAGCCTCATATGAATAACAACTTTTTATACCCTCTTGGTGCTCAAGTGGCTTCATCAGTCCCCATATCCAAACCCAGTTTTGGATTGAGGGACCCATCCCATCTCTGTGAAAGGCCACAATGGACACCAGGAGCAGAGTGTGTATGTGATGACCACCACCACTAGGGGTCTTTCTTCTCTTTCTTTGGCTTGCTATATGGCTCTGCTGCTTGTGGTCTAGCATGTCCTTTGAGATGTTGCCTACTGACTAGCTTGTGATTTTTGCTGTGCTTGTCCTTTGTGTTGCATTGGCTGAGTCTTATGAAATTTCTGTTAGAGATTTAACCAACTGAAGACAAAATTTTCAAACATTTAGGAGCAAGAATGTGAGATTAAATCCCTCTTTAAAATGGCATTGGGTTGTATATCTCAGTTCATCTACTGGCCTTTGCTGGTGCTGCCACCCATAACATACCTTCGTTGCAAAAAAATCAGAGCCTCAGGGTTACAGGAAGAAACCCACACCCCTTCCCCAACCCATGGGATAAGAAGGATTTATTTCAAACTTGACATTTAAGCTCAAAGTCCTTAAATCCAATAAAACAATCATTGCCATGGGAAAAGATTTCTATCCTGATGATACCAATTTATAACTTCCTGAAGGAAGAAACTTATAAATATGAGAAAGGTAGTGACAACACCACACCTAAAATATATTCAGTAACTACAGAGAGAAGGAAGGAAGGAAGGAAGGAAGGAAGGAAGGAAGGAAGGAAGAAAGAAAGAAAGAAAGAAAGAAAGAAAGAAAGAAAGAAAGAAAGAAAGAAAGAAAGAAAGAAAGGAAGGAAGGTAAAAAGGGAAAAGAAAGCAAAACTAGACAGGAGGAGAACAAACAAACAAGAACTAAAAAATAGGTTCACAATTTGACCCAGTTGGATACCATATAGTCACTAAAATAACTTTTATAATGGAAGATAAATGGTGCTGATGGATTTTGCACAGGTTCTGAATCAACTTTAACATCTACTGAGATGCACCAATTTGCAAACTTCTCAATACTGGGGCTCAAATTATAGTTATGCTTAGAAATCCACTAAATATAAGAAATTACCCTTTATATTCTTGAGTTAGCTAATATAAAAAAGAAATATTTATACTTTACATTATTCTTCTAGTTTAAACTAGTGCTTTGCCTAACTCTCCCATGGTTATATTCTAAAATACCCGTAACAGGTATGGATGCTATAATACAAATTGTCAGAAAGGACACACAAAAAGGGGATGGCCCATATCCTCACACATAGTGCATGGCCCCAAAGTCTCAGTTGAATTCCTGAAAATTATTTGGCCAACTGAGTACATTAAACAGCTATTGACCCCATCAGCATCTACAATGTTAAAACAAGCTCAAGATCTTTTTTTTTAAGATTTTATTTAGGAGAGAGAGAGAGAGAGAGAGAGAGAGAGAGAGAGAGAGAGATGAGAGCACAAGCAGGCAGAGTGGTAGCAGAAGCAGGCTTCCAGCTGAGCAGAGAGCCCGACATGGGGCTCGATCCCAAGACCCTGGGATCATGACCTGAGCCTAAGGATGACACTTAACTGACTGAGCCACCCAGGCACCTCAAAACAAGCTCAACATCTTTTTTAGACCTTTTGAAGATAATCCATTCCTCATTTACAAATTTTACTTGTCTCTTTATATCGATACAAACTGGCCCACCTTGAATGTGAGCATCTTCAACAAAAGATTCTGGAATTTATCTAAATTTCTATAGGATATTACCAATCCCTCCATCCACCTCCCCCAATCCTCCAATGTCCCCACTTCCCTGCCCCCCAACTCCTGCACTGTAAAGGTTTTATCTACTTTCTTCCATGCCTCCTGGAGTCTCTGGACTACCCCTGATTACCACAAGTCTTCTCATGAAAGAAACTCCCCTTCTCAGTCCCATGCTATATATCACTACGGTAGCAATTGCTGGACTTTCCTGGATACACAGATCCTGAGTCTGTGATTCCCTGTACCACTGCCCATTGTGCCTTGGCCATGGAAATAGCATTCCATAAGCACAGTATGGTCACCAAGTCTTCCGTGCTATAAAAGAAATTGTACTTCCAGGACACCTGCAGTCCTTCTGGCATACCCCAGTTGAAGGAGGGTTGGCCTCCCCGTCCTTGGTTCTTTGCCAGATGCCATGGTGCCAGAGGAAGTCATCCCTCTCCCAGAATTCTTGGCTACTTGGGCAGCTCCTTGAGCCAAATGAGTGAACACTAAGGGAATTTGTACACTTTATGTACGGTGATATCTTGTCCCGTGTGATGGAGCTCTCTGGAGAGCCTCTGCTTTTTATCCTTTAACCAGAAAATCCCTGATAAAGGACAGTTCCCAAAGGTCAGCACATTTTGGCAAAATTCAGTCAGTCATTTTAGCACAGATGTACTGGCCAACAATCAGTCCCCTCTGCATATTCCTACACACTCTTATCACCATTGCCAACAGTCTTGGCTACCTGGTTTGGTCAATGACAGCAACATTTTCTTATCCAACGTCATTCTCTTTGAGGCAAGGAATGCTAGAAATCTCTTGCCTTATATAAATCAATGTCACAACGTTCTCTGTATATACTAAAGTTGTAATCCAAGGCCTCACCAAAACACTCTTTATCTCCTTTGAGAAGGTTCAAATACTCTTGCCAGTGACCAAAGCACTCATTTCACTTGTTAAAATGTACAGTGTTGGACCATTGAAAAAAGAATTAATTAGGCTCAGGCTATAGGCCTCATAGAGCACCATAATGGCTTATATAAAAACCCAAATGCAATTAAATGAAACATGTTATATTTCAGTTATCGGTAAATCTTCAGGAGTGAATTGTAGCAATAAAAAAATCTGACTCCATTTTTGATGCTTAACCTTTGATAGGTTTTAAGCCCACTGCTCCCCTTCCTTTCAGCAGCACATCTGAGAAAGCTGAAAAGAAAACCTGAGTATTCCGTCTTTTGGCGTCAGTGGAAAGTTTAAATCATATAAACACAACTTTGCACAAGTGGAGACCTTCATCCCACCCACCCCCTTACCACCATAAAACTGTAAGCCTTTGCCCTTCCTTGATCTTTTCTCAAGCCATTTTTGGATCAGCTTGGAAACCAGCCTCATTATGTGATCTCATTATGTGACCAATAAATCTTTTCATGCCCTCTGGGTATGTGTGTGGTGTCATCAGTCTCAATATGCAAATGAAATTTTGAGTGGAGAATCCATCTTAGTCCTTAGGGCTAATCTCAAGAAGATAAATACATCATTTCCATAAAGTGTGCTTTGTTGGAAAGGGAGTCTTGTTGCTTTTCACACTGATTTACTTTACTCCTTATTTCTCTTTTCCTTTTCATTCTTCTGATTCAGGAAGAAGCTTCAGGCTGATTCTTTCTTGACTGGGCTTGTCTCCTCTGCTGTCTTCTCCATCCCACTTCAAACCCCATCAATGGAAGGCATTGCAAGGTGGTTTTCCAAGTGTGGTCCAGCAGTATCAGCACCACCTGGGGGACCTTGTTAGAAATTCAATTTTAACAGGCCTACTGGATCAAAGATTTAGAGGTTGGAGTACTCAGCATTCTGTTTTAACAAATCTCCAAGTGATCTTGCTGTACCTAACGTCTGAGAACAACTGGTCTACAAAATAGGGTCTGATGAAAAGAGATAAGAAGTGGTTCAGACTGGTTGTGCTCCAGGATGTCTCTTTGCTATTTTATTTCTGTGTCTGTTTTTGAGATGTCAAAGGTAAAGTTTAGAGGGTTTATGTTGATATCCCAATCTATTATAAAAAATAATACCAAAAATACATTTTGATATAATCAACCCAAAATTTAGTTTGAATGTCAAAACTGATGATCCAGAATAATAGAATGCCTGAGAAAATTGAGCCAAAGCCTTCACTTAAAATAAAAAGTTTATTGGCCTGAACTGCTCTGTGTGTGTGTCATGTCTATGTATGGGTAGAAATAAAAGTGCATATATACAATACATACCCTGGGAAATCAAATTGGCAGGAAGTGGGCTGGTTGTTGATTGTTGTTCTGCCAACTCTATTTCAGTCAGGGAGACAATTAACAAGCAAGGTGGAATAAATAATCCCTAACAGTCTTTCCAGGTTCAACATTTGAAAGCCTATTAATAGTATTGAAGTTTTCATCTTATGATCAGAGAGACAAGGTCTTACTCTCTTTTGCTTTTCTACCTTTCTGGGGGTCAGAGTTTCTGCTGCAAATATTGCTTTAAAGAAAACTTTGCCCATATGTATATATATTTTTCCACTTGCAAAATCTTCACAGTAGGGTACAAATGGAATTTTTTTCTTACTACTTTCTAATTGTGTTTAGTAATTGAATTTTTCTTATGGGAAAAACTGTATTATAATGGGAAGATTAATCCAGTCATTATCAGAAGATATTATTTAGTATGAACAAAAAATGTTAATATTTTCTTTGTTTATAACTTTATATTTCCACGGTCATCTTATGTTTTCTGCCAAGATTTTATGAACGTCAGGATATTTCTAGTTTATGGTCTCTTCTTTAAATTTTTGTTTTAATAGAGGTCTGTAGTATTACAATAATTTTAATAAATAAAAAATATACTTCCTAGAACTAAAATAACCTAAGCCTTTGACAAATTTTGTGTATGCAGATGCTTTCAGTTATAAAATTATTATGTTTCAAAGGTAATTAAAGGATGAGATTAGTTTCTCAAGAACTGACATGTCTGACAGTCTCTAATTTTAATGTGTTTTTTAAGGTTCGTTGACATGATTGTCTTTCTAATGATTTTTAGTGGGTTTTTTTTTTTTGCTTGTGTATATTTTTTCTCTTCTTTCATTGATTTCTTCATGAAAACTGCAATAAATTTAAGGAAGCATTTCTTTCCTCTATAATATCTCATTTATCTATTTCCAGAAACTCAAACACTGCAAGCATTTATAGAGATGACCACTCATTTATGAATAAATTATTTTAGGCTATCCTGCCAGTCTGATGGGATGGGGGACTATTACCTTAGGGTGTGAAATAACATCTTCACTCATTCTAAAAGTCATTTTCCACTAATAAATTCTTTAATTTTTCAATAGTTGTCTTTTAAATCTCTGGACTGGGATTAAGAAATTCTTAGTTTTTATCTGATTCTGTGTGAAAATGAAGTCACACCACAGATTCTCATTAAGTAGGACTCACATATTACACGATCTAAAAATAGTGAAGAATTTGCACCAAATTCTTGTTGATGCTCATTAGAGCAGTCATAACCATGGGAATAGAGTCGAGCTAACTAGTCATCTTGGGAATTGAATTGTATCAAAGCAAACCCCATCCTCCAGGCTAAAGGGCAGCAGGCCTAGAAGCTGACTTAGACTGAGCCAACTGGGCATTAATTAGTTTTGAGCTCTTCTGGGCCAGATGCTCTCTAAAGTCACATTCAATCATAAGATCTCATGTTGAATTAGCTATATTTTACTTGTCATTGATAATATTCTAAAATTTCCTATTACTATTAAAATATTATTTATAAGTAACTTCTTAGTTCAGGTTATTTCTAAAGATGGCTAATCACTTGGATTTTGTTCTGATGCTTGGCTTCATTTGTAATTAATGACATGAAAAGAGAGCCCATTCTGCTACCAAGTATCTTCCATGTTAGGAATAGGAATAAATATTACTAATGCAAAATTTAAATTACAGCTCTTGTTGACAATACCACTTTGAAAAAACTCTAGACTTGGGTATTGTTTACACTTAATACTAGTGGTTAGTATTAGTTAAAAGATCCTTCTTCTCCCTGCTTTACCTTTATAAGCTTTCAGCCACACACCTTCAAATTAAGGTTCTGAGCTTTCCTCATCTCTTGTCCTTTAATATCAACTGATAGGGTATTAATTTCTAGTGCTGTTTTTACTTCCTTATAGAACAACATAACTGCAGGCTATGTATTATAAACATTGTGTATATTATATATATAATATATATAGTATGTATATAATAGGTATATAATTTCTAAAACCCTCTCATCAAAGATCATTTACATTTAAAAAATGAGGAAAGCTCCAATTATGAACCAATTCTCCTCCTAGCTTCTACTTTAACCCTTACTTTTCCCTCAAAGACCAAACTATGTAAAAGAAGTAAATTTTGCAATTCTTCAGTCACAGGATTTATCAGAGTGCATGTAATTGAGCCTTACCTCACCTATTAGAAAATCTTATGGGATAGAGACCATGTCTGTTGTCTTCATAATTTTACCTCAAACATCTTGCATAAGGTATTACGTATAGCAGTAATTCATTAATTAGCCACTGAATTTATTCTGTTTATTTACCTCTCATTTATTCTATAATCCAGTGCAGTCTGTTTTTCTTCCCCATAATGCCTTTAAAACTATTCTTGTGATGGTCATTTTTCTAAATACAGTAGAAAATTTTAAGGGTCTAATTTATGTGACCTTATTTTAGTAGTTTGAAATTGTTTTGAGGATGCCTATCTTGGAATTTCCACTTCTCTGATTCGTGTAACGATATTTTGTTTTTCCTTCCCCCCTTTTTCAGTAATCCTCTATTTTCCCCCTCTCTCCGAACCTGCTAATCATTGATGTTCTACAGAGTTCCACTTTCAATCCTCTTCTCATTTAATCTCACCAAAATTATGCCAAAGATTCGACACCCATCTACATGGTGATGAATCTCAAGTAATCTTCAACCTAATGGTTTTCTAAAGCTGTATATCCAAATCCCCACTATATATCTCCAACCAGATAAACCAAAATAGTTTAAATTCAATGTGGATAAAGCCAAACTTTTTATCTGCCAATCACCTCCTTCACTACTTTAAATCTGTTTCAATTTTATAGTGCCCATATCAGTGAACAGCCAGTCTTTTACCCAGCTTTCAACATTATAAAATCAGAAACTGTCATTCAGTTCTTTTTGCTCATGTAATTAGTTACCAAATCCTGTTGATTCAGTCTATTTATACCTTCTTAATTTGCCCCATTCTTTTTATCTCCTCCACAACTTCAAGGACTGTCATTCTCAACCCTCACTGAGATTATAAAAACAGTCCCCTAAACAATCCCATACCTCTAGTCCTAGTCCTTACTCCTTTCAACTGCTGAAGTAAATATGTCTAAAAATATATGATGCCACTCCCAGTTTAAAGTCCTTTTACTATTTCTCATTATGTGTAATAAAAGGGACAAACCACTTAACAAATTTCTCAGCCTCCTGCCTAATTAATGATGTTCCCCATTAGTCTCAATTCACCACTGATATCTTCTTTGCCATAGCACCAGGTATGGGAACTATTCCAAGCTGCATGAAGTACACTAGACAGGTCTCCTCTCAAGTGGTTGTATGTGCTTCCTTCCTCAATTTAGTCAACTTCCAGGTCTCGATCATCACATCCCCCATGAAGTTTCCTGTAAGGTTGTCCTTCCTCCAAAATGCAGCTTTGGGGAACCCTTTATATATTCTGATATCATCTCTTGTAGTTTTACTGTAGAAATTATTACCCTGTATTGTAACATTCTCTCTTTTTTCTCTACCCTTTCCAATACCCAATTATATTGAAACCACTCGAAGGTAAGAATGACTTATCATTTGTGCAGCACAGTTCTTGACACAATGATATTCCTTTATTATTGAGTGAATGAAACCAGAATCCAAATCTCATCAAGACTTCTTTTTCAGGAGGTATAGTCCAGTTTCTCAATATTTACAGTGTACATTCATCTCTGTGGTTCCTATTATTTAATATTCACTATTTTTTCCATATGAGTATTTGCTTTAAAATGTACTTTCTATGGATGCAAAGTAATTTAAAGGAATTTAGAAAACTTTTCTAGACTAGTCATGTTCTAATTTTTGTATGCTGTGGTCCATTCATCAAATGAACTTTTTCTCTGAAAATGTTCATGCTCCTGCATTTATATCCCCTAATCTTTACCTACAAGTAATAAGTAACCGAACAAACTGTGTTTTGTGAAATTAAATTAATTGTTTTGAGAAAGCTGGAGGTGACTATAACAGTGCTTTAATTTAGTTTCTATTTGGTGTTTTTAGCTATAATAGAAAAGTTAACAAACTCAAATCTCAATATTTCACTACCATATGGTGGACACATTTCTGAAATTTAATACAAGGTTAGAAATACAAAGGAGTCAGATGTTGAGCCTAGATTTAGAAAAGGGAATTTATGGCTTTCTAAAATCATGACTCATTGAAGCTGAGGTTTCTCTTATCTCTCTCTTTTTATATAGCCTCAACAAAACTACTATTTTGATACACAATTCAACATTGTAAACTACCCAATATATAAAACAATACAAAACACAAAATTGTAATAATTTTGTGTGTAACACAAATAATTAGAAGTATTTTAAAAATTTTCAAGTTATCTTGAAATTCACCATCATTTTATCATCACTTTTTGATGTTTGTCTTACCTTTGGGAATGATCCATAAATTATAATATTAAATGGTTTCACTAATATTCTTAGCAATTTTTTTTTTATTTTGGACTGATTAGATTGAGATGAACTCTCCGGAATGGATTTATATTTACATTTATGCATTTACGCCACATGTATTTCACTTTTAGTGCAATAAAGTAGGAGCAGGTATTTCTGGCATGGAGTATAGTGAGCCAAAAGTCAAAATGACACTGATATTTTGGAATATAAAAGTTATTCTGTATCTAATTTATTAAAACCTAAAACAATTGAGAGATCAGATATAATGGAATTAGTGATTGCAGTTTCTGAAAAAAAAATGTAAATGTTCCTTTTTTGGTTGTTATACACAATTTTGTTACACGGAGCACTTTCAATTCATGGTTATTGTTAGGCAATGTGTGTCACATTAGATCTGTTAATTCCATGCAGGATGCATATTATCCTTACATCGTCTTTATAAAGAGTGTCACTCATTACTTCACTTAATGCTCACTCTCTGAGAATACTAAAGACCATGATGAATACTGCCTTTAAGGTGATGTCTATGGACAAATAATGAGAACAGTTTAAGAAAGTTTTTTTCTAGATGGTCTTTAAAAAGCAGAAACCAAAAGAAAATAAGATTTTTAAAATCTAAGTTACTTTGTTTATTGAAGTGTTTAATTGTGGTTGTTATATCAACTTATATTAGACCTTTCTCTATATGTTTGCTAGATTCCAAGAGACATCATTAATCCTTTAGCAAAATCTTTACATCTCTAAAATTATTTTGAAGACTATTGATTCTTTTTAATGTTTTACCCATAGTCTTCCCACGTTCCATTTTAAAGTCCTATATGCATTTACTCCTCCTTGAAATTAAATCTACCAGTTTCTAAGCCATATGCTTTGTATAATTCATTTTAGTGGGTGCTAAAAATTGTAAATGTTAACTACAGTAGAAAAAGAAATTTTAACATGTGCTAGCAAATGTCCTCGAACATCAGCAGTAGAAAGAATCCCAACTAAAAATTCCTACCAAAGATGATTTGATCATAAACCTCTCAAGCAGAAAATTGGCAATCACTGTAGAAACAATTCCTCAGAAAGGTATTCAACTTTCAAATAACCCTGAAACAAAAAGACCAAATGACATTTGCTTTCCAAAGAGAAAACCACACTAGTCCTTCCATATCAGGGTCCTCTAGAAAGCAAGCCTGGAGCAAAACTGAAGACTGAAGACCCTGAAGAAAAGAGTCACTGGAAAACATCCACAAGAAGTGGAAGTATGTGTTCTTTCTTTCCTGAACACTATAAAGGCACACTTCATTTCAAAGTCTTTGAGAAATGGTACAGGTTTGAATGGTATAGATCATATAAAGACCACAAAAATGGACAGCTCATTAACCTCTTGGTGAGCTGAAATATGTCCATAGCCTTTTGTACAATTCAATACAATCAGCCCTAGTCTGCAATCATTCAGAACACAAATAAAGATGAACACTTATTGTATTTCTCTCAGTTTTCTTTAAAGATTATCTTTAAAATTTAAGACACTGAGTGGGTGTGGTATGTCCTTGTGGCTCTGCTCCTTGGACATTTTGTATATATAAATAGACACACAGACACACACACGTGTGTGTGTGTGTGTGTGTGTGTGTGTTTTTTAAACTCCACTTTTAACATAAATTCTAGATGATTACATTTTGAATATATGTATACATATATATTTTCAGCTACTAATAATTTCCAGAATAAATCTGAATTTGGATTTAGGCATGGCATTAGGAATTATAGAAAATCTATTCTAATATTTGACTTAAAACATCATGATAAAACTTCACAAGTCACTAAAATGACCATGTTGGAATGTGAGAAATTAAACATAATCTGAAATTTGAATCTGCTAATATATATGACCCAAAGTAAACAGAGAATAAAACATATATTTTATTGTACTCATTCAAGTCCTATTTTCTTACACTTAGGTTATACTCATTATAAAATGCTTACTTAACTAGTTTGTCCTTCCAAACATATTATTACCATCAAAAGGAGGCTCCCAAGCTACAATGTTTTAAATGCAATCAAACATAGGAAATGATCCCAAAGCAAAATACAGCCATAGGGCTGCAATATAAGAAAGAACTCAACACTATAGGTGTGTATAGACGGACAAAAAATTCTGTTCCCCTTCACAAATGTAGAGTTCAGAAAGGAATCAGGCAAATGAGGTGGGTGGAAGTCCTGCTGTCTAAGTTAGAGCCCTAGGTCTTCCAGTACCTTCTGAAGGTGATTCTCTTATTGAGTTCATTCTTTTACAAAATAAGGGGGTTGAGCTGGACTACATTTCTTTCATCTCTAAAGATCTGTAATGTAAATGATTATGAGTTGGATTCCTCAGGAAACATTTCAGATATGGTTGCTATTTGTTTAAAGAGACAATGTCATGTGGAAGGGATTCTAAGAAAACTCCATTAAAAGTGAATAAAATAGGAATAAGCATTAGTGATTAAAGTGGGTTAGCTCCAATTATTTGAAAACTTTTATGTCTGTATAATAATTTATTTTTAAAAACAGTGAACAAATTAGGGAGTCACTGCATTTCAACCAAAATTTAAGAGATATTACTAATTTAAGAGTAGAAGTATGTATTATTTATACTAATCCACACACTTAATATAAAATAATATTTTATGTTCCTAAAAATTAGGTTATTGAATCTAATTAGCTATGTATTCTAGCAATCCCAATTCACTCATAAATTCAAACAAAATAATATTAGACTGAAAACGCTAACTCAGAATACATCTGCAGCAATAGAATGTGTAAGGTGACAATAAATTCTCTAGAAAGCTAAGTGGGTTATGAAAGAACAGTTTCATTTGAGTAATTAATCCAAATTTAGGTGTGTTAGGTATGCGAGTTTCATGACACAAGAGTAGTGTGCTATTTAGGAATAGAAGTCGTTGACAATATGAAATGAGTTTCTTATTGGAAAATGTATTGGACAGATGTTTGATCATCAATAAATCTTATCATTTATATCACACTTTTGTTCATGTTTATCTGAAGAAGTAAAAGCAGATTGGTGTAGTGTTAAGATACTTGGGTTCTGCTCTTACCTCTAACTTTAATTGGCTTGGTGGCCGAAGCAATTCAGTAGGTTGAATTAGAGGTTTTAACTAATGACTATTATGTCCTTTCAATCTCTAAAATGGTATCTGATTATGAAGAGTCTGTTGGGGAAAAGTGACTAGCAGGATAGTCTGGGGTTATTTCTTTCCACCCATGAGTGTTCCTGACTCCCCTCCTATCTGAATCCACCCCATTTCCACCTGTCTATTTCTCCAGGAACATCAGATTCCCAATTCTCTAATACAACTTCATGCTTAAGCTGACATTTCTTCTTTCAATTCCTCACATGCTCAAACCACAATAATTCTTCCCTTTGGATCCCATGTCTTTAAAATTCATATTTGTAATTGTTTTGTCTCCTGCATCTTTATGTATTTCCTTTGCTTTTTCATTTTTAATCTGAGCACAGATAAAAGGGTTGGGATAGCACAAATGTAAATGGGCAGCATATATGTTAACAAAATGTTTTGTTCGGAAACATATATAACGCATACATTTTTTGATTACATAATGACACTTAGACTGTGAACATCACAAAATGAGTGATTTAATTAATGTTCCCAAGTTGGTGAGAATATTGTTTCAGCTACAGATACGACAAAGTCGATCACTTAAAGATTGTATCGGCATGTAGTACATGTGCCTATATGTGTTCATTTGGCTAAAACTGACAGGTGAATTATATACCTACTAACTCATATTCTAGAAACTATCATTACCTTTAGTGGGTTTTATAGCTGAAAAAGGCATCTTTTGCAATTTTAAGATATTTATTTATGTGACCTTCATGAGAACCCTAGTACTTGGTTAGGGTTTGGGGGGATTCTGACATTGTATTAAGTTGAAACAATACTATTATTACTCCTCCTCCTTCTCCTACTACTACTAATATACACTAATGTAACAAATAAATGTCCTTATGGTAAAGAAATTGAGTCAATTTATTTTATCTAGATTTTTTGAAGGTAGTCATCTTTTCTAATAGAGGGAATGAGCTTTGATGTATGTAGCATAATTTGAAGTGTACGCAGAGTATCACCTTTCAAAAATACTTCTATGCCATGCAATTCCTGTGCATTACTACGGATTGCTCCTATATTCAAGGAGACACACAACCACGGAAGGGAAGTCCACTATTTTTTCAGTTGTTAGTACTTAAATTGAGTTTATTTATGTTTCCAAATGTGAGAAAGAGTTCAGATCTACAATTCATAGTATGGGGATAGAAAAGAGGAAATATTTGAAAAGGAGTTAAATATCAGGGAAATTCTGACAGAGGCTGACCCACTTATATTGGCACATAGAGTTGGATTTTGCAAAGCAAGAGAAGAGTGTCAGAAGAGAAGGAAATTTTAAAAAGAATTGAAAAAGCACATAGATGAGAGATGTGAGGGCAGTTTTCCTGACTTTAGAGTGTTGATAATTAAAACTTTATAGCAATTTTCATTAAAAAATTATAGATCCTGGGATGCCTAGGTGGCTCAGTTGGTTAAGCATCAGACTCTTGATTTCTGCTCAGATCATGATCTCAGGGTTGGGAGATCGAGTGGTGCATCAGGCTCTGCACTAAGGGTGGAGTCTGCTTGAGATTCTTTCTCTACCTCTCCCTCTGCCCCTGCCCCCACTCACACACATGCGCACTCTCTCTCTCTCTCTCTCTCTAAAATAAATAAATCTTTTTAAAAAAATTGTAGATCTAAATTTTTCCTCTTAAAATTAGGGGGTAAATATTGTAGAATAAATTTTAATATATGAGAGTCAGCTGATAATTCATAGTACTTTGATTGGGAGGGGAGACTTGGATGAACATTTCTACCCTTTTTTCAGTGATTTATGTGCACAAGTGAAGAAGTTGTACATTCTTTTAAGACTTGGTTAAATTTTTAATAATCATAATGGGGCTATAATTCTGACAGACTCATTCTAGATTTCAGAACATTTGAATTACCCTTTATTTTATAGTAACCCTATACTATCTGGCTTCTATTTAAGAGAACAAATGGCAACTGTCTACTATCCAGATCCTGGAAAAGCTGAACCGATAACTGGAGAAAAAAAATTATGTTTATGTACTTTGGGCTATTCAAATATATCTTTGGATCAAAAGATACCATATGAAGTATAACTTGCGCTAAACATTTTAATACAACATAAAACTACTTTGAATGAATTCAATTTTGAAATCCACTATGTGAAACAAGGTTATGCTGAGTAATAAACAACTCCCCAACCTCAGAGAGTTTAAACTACATAGGTTTTATTTCTTGTTCATGCTTTATGTCCATTATGAGTCTCAGAGGTCCTGCTCTGAATTATTCTCACTCTGGCACACAGGCTAAGGAACAGCTACCATCTTGAACATCATCATTGTACCATGACAGAAGGAAAAGAGTGCTGTGGAAAACCCATATGGAGAATACTTACACTTAACCATTAACTAAACTGTTCACATAGCCAGACAACCACAGTGAGCAAAGGAGTGCACCTGTGTCTAGAAGAAAGAATTGGAAATATCCAAGATGTAGAATATATAGCCACTACATTTATAAATACCTTGAAGCAAATATTTAAAAATATATATCACATGGTCTTTTCTACCACATTTATTATAAATATATTACTAAGATTATTTTTATAAAAGTTGAAGTCTTCTATATAAGACACACACGAAGATTTATTTCAGATTTAATATATTTTGTTTTGTTTTGTTAGTTTCATTTTTGTTGCTTTTTACCATAAGGTTTACTTCCTATCTGATATGCTTTAATGTATAATTGACAGTATTTTCCTTTTTGTTATGGCTGCCAGGAAACAAGGTAAATTTGAAATTCAATCAATAATATTTTGTTGAACTTTAGAATTATAAGGTTTTTTTGTGTTTTGTTTTGTTTTCCTTAGGATGGATTTTCTATTTGTATTTGTAAATTTAATATTTACTGTCTGTATCATTTGTTGTCAAAAGACTGGTGGTTTTTTGTAGAATAATAAAGGACGTGCAAAAGCAAATCAATCAGAATGAAAATTTATAAGAATCCATCTAAATAATTCAAGTTAATGAAAAAATCAAACCTAAATTCAGCAACTATAAGAAAAGAATGATAACCAGAAGACTATATACTACATGCCAAAATGTATAGGGAAGAAAGTATATGCAAAAGAAGATTTTATGGCATTAAAAGCATATGTTAGAAACTTCCTCAAGAAATTGATAATAAATAAAAATAAAAATATAATTAATGATAAAAATATGTAAATATATGAAATACTTAAAGCAAAAAAGCTGGTTATTTGTAAAGTAAAATAAATAGAAAAACTGACAAGTCTCATCAAGAACAACTGATGGATGAAGAAACATGAAGAAAATTAACTATAAGACTAAGCAACAGGTACTTATATAACAGGAAATTATATAATCAGTACAGCATATTACAGACAAATTTTAGGCTGCACATTTAAGAGAATGGATCAAATGGATCTATGTTAGAAAAATAAGTCATCATGATTTGACCCTGCAGTGAACCTTAATTTCTTTTTTTTAATTTTTGCAAATATTTTCTCTCATTCAATGTGTTGCCATTTTACTCTGACAATTGTTTCCCTTGTTGGGCAGAAAATTTTTAATTTGATGTAGACTGACTTGTCTAATTTTGCTTTTGTTACCTATGTTTTTGGTGTCACATCCACAATCATTGCCAAAACCAATGCCATGAAGCTTTTCCCCTATGTTTCCTTCTAAGATTCATAGTTTCAGGTCTTACACTTCAGTCTTTAATCCATTTTGAGTTGGTTTTTGATGTAAGATGTAAGATATAGGTCCCATTTCATTCTTTTGCATGTGGATATCCAGATTTCCCAACACCATTTATTAAAGACTATCCTTTCCACATGTGTATTCTGTCACTCTTGTTAAAGATCAATTTGCATTTCCAAAACCCGTAGTTGACATATTAAGACTGTCCATCCATATGTTCACCTTGAATGGTGGTTTACAGCATATTTCTCAAGGAAACAAACCAAAAATGTCTAACAAAATTTTGCCACATTGTCAGGCACTATCTGCACCATAGACAAAGTCAATTTGTGTATATATGGTGACCATTTTCTACCAGAAAACAGTAAAATATCTTTTTTTTACAACAGTATATTCTGACAAATTTCTGAACTATCAGACTAAAGTATTTTGAGGAATAATCTTTTCTTGAAAATTTGTGTAAAAGCACCGTAGAAGGTGTAGTGGCCCTGTTGGCAAACATATCTCATTATATTTTATTTCTTCAGATGAAGTGAAATGTTGACTTGACGTATTTGATGGAGGCTCTTTAAACTAGGTCAGATCTGACAGTAATATTAATACTATCTAGTTCGTACTTTTAATGTGATACATGAGTATGCTCAAAGTACATAAACATATATGTATATAAATAAAAGCATCTTCTAAACTTATATTACATTAGATGATGCTTCAGAATGTCTTTTTAATAATAAATCCAGCTTGAAGCTATTTGTCTCCTGGATATAATACATAATCATATCAGCTTATTTTTCACTGTAAGTCCTTGCATCACATATTAACAAATTTGTGTGATTTTCTTGAGACAGTTACTTAGTGCTTGGGATTTTTGCAAAAACAACTTTCATGTTAAATGGTCAGCACAAATGCATATATTTTATATTTTTTCAATCAGTCTATCTCCATAGAGTTCATAATTAATGTTCAGAAGCCAGATTTAATTAAGAGGATGCCAACAAAATATATGTTGGATCTGAGTGATTTGGGAATAAGATTGTTTTCTATGTGCATTTCAAGTTTGTAATTAAGCAAAATAGCTTTGGATGGAAAGATGATTTAGCATCCTTAACCAAACACCCACGTTTTTAAACAAACTTGTAATTTGCATATTCTAGGTGATTTGCATTTGCAGAGACTGTGCTTTGAGTTCTATATCAGGCTATTTAAATTCAGGTAAGTGAGCAGGCAAATAGCACAATGCATCAATATGTGTGACCAAAAGAAGAGAGAGAGAGAGAGAGAGAGCAGCTGAACACTTTATAAAGTGCCCATGAACTTTTATAGTGATCTAGCAATGGTCACGCCAGCTGCTACAGCTATAATTGGTATGCTCAAAAAGAAAAGCTATCATGTCAGTGATGAGGAGGTAATAAGTGAAGAGAGGTGGAACCAAAAGAAATAATTATATTTTTGGACTTGAAAATTTATTTGATTAGGATATACATTAATAAGTCTTCTTGAACATGTAGGACTTATTACTAAATGTGATCAAACTTTGGTTACATGTACTTATCGTTAAGAAATAATATAATGTAGAGGGTTTTTCTGGTGTTAAGTATATATGATCCTAATACAGAATCAACAACCAGAGCATGAAATCACACTTCAGAACATGATCAAAGAACTACGTGCATAATCAATCAGGTGTTAAACAGTCAATGAAATTATTACGGACCAAAAATAAAACCACTATAAAAATTTTTTTTTTTTTAATGATTTTTTAATTATATTATGTTAGTCACCATACAGTACATCCCCGGTTTCCGATGTAAGGCTCGATGATTCATTAGTTGTGTATAACACCCAGTGCACCATGCAATACGTGCCCTCCTTACTACCCATCACCGGTCTATCCCATTCCCCCACCCCCCTCCCCTCTGAAGTCCTCAGTTTGTTTCTCATAGTCCATAGTCTCTCATGTTTCATTCCCCCTTCTGATTACCCCCCCCTTTCTTTATCCCTTTCTTCCCCTACTGATCATCCTAGTTCTCATAATTCATAGATGAGAAGAAATCATATGATAGTTGTCTTTCTGCTTGACTTATTTCCACTTCATTATCTCCTCCAGTGCTGTCCATGTTGTAGCAAATGTTGAGAACTCTGTCTCTTTCTGATACTGAGAAGTAATATTCCATTGTATATATGGCACAACTTCTTAATCCAGGTCATCTGTTGAAGGGCATCTCGGCTCCTTCCACGATTTGCTATTGTGAACATTGTGCTATGAACATTGGGGTGCTATATGGCCCTTCCTCACGCTCGTCTGTATCTTTGGGGTAAATACCCAGTAGTGCAATGGCTGGATCATAGGGTAGCTCAATTTTTAACTTTTTAAGGGACCTCCACACTGTTTTCCAGAGTGGCTGTACCAACTTGCATTCCCACCAACAATGTAGGAGGGATCCCCTTTCTCCACATCCTCTCCAACAATTGTTGTTTCTTGCCTTGTCTATTTTTGCCATTCTAACTGGCGTAAGGTGGTATCTCAGTGTGGTTTTGATTTGAATTTCCTTGATGGCTAATGATTTTGAACATTTTTTCATGTGTCTGTTAGCCATTTGTATGTCTTCATTGGAAAAGTGTCTGTTCATATCTTCTGCCCATTTTTTGATTTGTTTATTTGTTTCTCGTGTATTGAGTTTGAGAAGTTCTTTGTAGATCTTGGATACCAGTCCTTTATCTGTAGTGTCATTTGCAAATATATTCTCCCATTCCGTGGGCTGCCTCTTAGTTTTTCTGACTGTTTCCTTGGCTGTGCAGAAACTTTTAATCTTGATGAAGTCCCATAAATTCATTTTATCTTTTGTTTCTCTTGCCTTTGGGGATGTGTCAACTATAAAAAATTTTAATATAAATTTTAAGTAATTACCTATATTCATAAAAATACTTTTTAAAACAATGTTTTCTTAAGTTCATCTTTAAGATCTTTCTAGCTGTGGCTAACAACTTTTCTGCCTTTAGAAGATTGAATATTTTCATTATTAAAAATATGTTCAGCAATAATCTAATCAACATGATGCTGTCTTTGCTAAATTATTTTTATTACAGGTCTCAAATGAGACATTAAGTTGGCAGGATTTTCTTTGTTCTTTTCTCTCCATCAACCCCATGCCACATCAACAGCTCTCCCCTCTGTTCCTCATTTCTGCTTAAGTCTTGCCCTCACTGAAGCTAGTTTCATGTATATAGCTTATAAACTAAAAGTATATTTTAAGGTACCAATGTACCTTTCTTTTAACCTTTTCCATAATAACAGTTTCATATTAAAAAAACTCAAATAAAGGTAATTTGGATGCAATTGATCATATTGTCCCTTTAGCTTTCATTTAAAATTAAAAGTATACTCCCAAAATATTGTGGAAATCAAGTTAAAAATCAACCTTAGTAGCAGTAAGCTGTTTTGAGAGAAAACTGATAAAATGTCTTAATGAACATATATAATGACATTCAAATTGCAAATTCTATGGCAGAAATCAAGCATTCAACTGACTGTATCCCTTGAGAATATATTCTTAGGAGAGAAAAATAGTTCTTTCACGTGTTCATCATTCATTTACTAGCTTGTTATCTAGTGGAAGGGACAGAGGTTAATTATTACCCAAAAAATATAAAATTACAATCTGAAATACTAGTGAAAAATTAAAGTTTCTTCTTGAACAGATAGATTCTGTCAGATATTTTTGCATTCATACTAAAGTAAATAAATATTCTTTTTTAAATCACCACAATTTTAGATATGCTTATAAACTGAATTTATCTTATGGGCAACATGTTGCTTTTCTTTAACAATCTTAGAAGAAATATTTTCACAAATATATGTACTATATTCTTTAGGATTAGAACAGGCTTAACTTTTCATGCAAACATTTTAAATATATATATGATAAATGTTATCAATATATTTCAGGATACTGTTATGTTTACTACATTTGTGGACTTTATTATGTTTATTTATTGACAAATTAATTCATACCATTTTGAATTATTTTTTCTGAATGTGAGACATCCTAAGGAAATTCCTAGTACGTATATACACAAATATATAAACAGTACAGAATTTAACTTCTGGAAGTTTATTTTTTCATTTAATTTTATAAGAGAACAAAATTGAAGTTATGAAGTTTCATTTTGTACTTTCAATGTTAAAATTTGGATTTTATAATTCAATGTGATAATTACAAATAGTTCACTTAAGATAGCAATGCTATTGTCAACATGTGTTAACCCTTAGAGAATGTAAACACTATTCCTTTACATATCATAACCATAATTTTCTCTAGATTTATTGAAATATTGGATTAAGGATTTATTGGGAAAAATGGATAAATGAAATCATTAAATAATATTTTAAATACTGTATTAGTTATTTACATATATATAAGTAATTCATATGTCATTTTCATATTTTTTCATAGGAACCTTTCAGTTATTTCTATTTTCTTTCTCTCCCATATCTATCTTTGGCTTAGATTTGGAATCCATTCACAAAGACGAACAGTAATAATGACTTTGAATGCACTTATAGAAGCAAGTGAATGTGTTTATTGGGGGGGGGAATGAAATTGTAAATTTAACCAGAATTACAACTGTGAATATAATTGTGAGGTAGAAAAGCTTTCTTTTTATTAGCAGTAGCTCACAATACTTTTTTTTCTTTTAATTAAGAACTTTTGTGCACAGCAAATGCTATTGAATAAATAAGTCCTACTTTGACCAAAAGGGATTGGTAACTTCAGGTATAATTGTCATCTATCTTCATGTGCCTATTTTCTACTTTTTTCCCTCATCTCTCCATTAATATCTCTCCTTTTATACGGAAATGTAATTTAACTTGAATACTTCTTCAATAACTCAAAGATTATGTAAATTTAGCATATCAATAAATTAACTTTGAAATAGAGGTTACTAGAGGGGCAAGTAATCAACTATGGAAGTAATATGGATTTTAGAATAAATTCCATGGCAGTTTTAGTAAAAATAAAAAAATAAGAGACTGATGTATGTGAAATAACACCTATATTCTGACCCGCAGAATTAAACGTTTATATCATAAACCTTGGTAATTTCTCTGACCACTGCCTTCATATATTAAACTCCTTGTTCTACCTCTCTCTACACTTGCATAGGCATCACAAAATTAATATATCGAAAACAGAACTAACTCTAAACCCAACCTTCTTCAAAAACAAACAAATCTGTTTCTTCTACACAGCTTATATCTCAGTAAATGAGAATTTTGTTCTTACAGGGTCTCAGGTTCTTTCTCTCACATTTTGCATCTAATTTATCAAAATATTCTATGACTGCTGTCTTCTAACTATATCCCAGACCTGTCATTTCTCACTGCCATGCTACTGAGTACTCTGTTTCATGCTATCTTCTCTCCATTCTTCTGTAGTATCCTCCTAACCCAACTTCCTGATGGACTCCTTGCCCCTATCGCAACTAGAAGGATCCTTGAAAGACAGACAGGTCATGTAATTCCTCTTCACAAACCCAGCAGTGGGTTTCACTTCATTCAGTGTGAGAAAACACCTTGTAATGGCTGAAAAGGTCCTCCACAGTCATTCTCCACTCATTGTTTGCATACTCTCTTCATCCACTCCATTCCTACCGCACTGACTTCCGAATTGTTGTTCTCAACAAGCATTGTCTTGCTTCAGTCTTTACAGTGGCTCTTTTCTCTGCTTGAAGCTTCTTTCTCATGAAACTGTGTAACTTTCTCCTCTGCTTACTTTAAGTCTGTCCAAATCTCGGTCCCTCAACAGAACTTTTCTCACTTTATTTAGCACCCCACACATATTACCTCTTACTTCTGCTTCTTAACTTTTTTCTATATTCCTCTCCCAATATGAAAATTCCATGAAGAAAGGATTTTTTTTCTATTTTTTTACTGCTATATACATATACATACTGCTCTTAGAAAATTCCTACAACACAGTAGGTACTAAATAAATATATGCTGAATAAATGAACACATTTACATTTTAAATGGCATAAGAGTAGGGGTGCCTGGGTGTCTCAGTTGGTTAAGAGAGTGATTCTTGGCTTCTGCTCATGTCATGATCTCAGTGTCATGAGATTGAGCCCCATAGGACTCACATTGGGCATGGAGCCTGCTTAAGATTCTCTCTCTCCCTTTCCCTCTGCCCCTCCCCACCAACTGCACACAATCTCTTAAAAACAGATAAATAAGTAGATAGATAAATAAATAAATGGAATAAGGGTAGCTTTAGAGAAAATAATCCAGGAAGACTAACAGTTTTAATTAATCTACTTTGCCTTCCTCTTATTCTCATAGTAATTAACTAATCTTCATGATTTTTCCATTGGTCCTCTGGGAAATCAAAGATTATTTTAGATGTAAAGAGAGCCTGAATATATATATATATGTCATTATACATTTTTCAAAACCATAGAATGTATAGGCCAAGAGGAAATCATAGTATAAACTGTGGACCCGGGATAATTAAGATGTGTCAGTGTAGGTCATCAACAGCAACAAATGTCCCACTCTGGTTGGGAAGATGTCGATAATGCGGGAGGCCGTGCATATGTCGGGGATGGTGGTATTTGGGAACTCTCTGCACCTTCCCCTCAATTCTGCTCAGAACCTAAAACTATTCTAAAAAATGGTCTTAAAACATACACACAAACATAGGGTTTCATTGTACTAGTATAGTCTCAACCACTCATAGTAATAGTAACTTTTACCCAAAGTAATGGATTTTTATTTCACAGAGAAAACCAAGACGTGGATAACCAAGAACTGTATGCAATATAAGCATTTCAGTGAACCATCTAAGCGCTTGAACACATACTAGTTTCATTCACCAGATTTACCTTAGTTACGTAATTTGTTATTTAAATGTTTTTGAGAGCTTGAACTTGCTGAAAGAAGGATTTTTTTTTTTTATTCCACAGCATTTAAAATATTAGAAAGTCTATCTCCTTACTTCCTGGTAATTTTAGGAAAATTCTATTGAAATAAATGCTTAATTACTTTTATAAACCAATGAGAATAGATCTCTTTTAATTTAAGAGATAATATAATCCAATTTGTTAATACTTTCTGGAGATGGGAAAATATTTCATCATCACAGGAGCAGTAAAGACACCTCTGAATTACAAATACAGACACATAAACACGTAGATTGTTTAAAGCTTCAGTTTTATAATTTCAGCAACAGGTCAAGAGTACAAACAGAAACACAAATATTCATTTCAGACTTCAAGGAGCCTTTCTCCTTCTCAGACAAAATTCCTCACTGATTTCAGTTTAAAACAGACAAACAGAGGGGCGCCTGGGTGGCACAGCGGTTAAGCGTCTGCCTTCGGCTCAGGGCGTGATCCCGGCGTTACGGGATCGAGCCCCACATCAGGCTCCTCCGCTATGAGCCTGCTTCTTCCTCTCCCACTCCCCCTGCTTGTGTTCCCTCTCTCACTGGCTGTCTCTATCTCTGTCAAATGAATAAATAAAATCTTAAAAAACAAAACAAAACAAAAAAAAAACAAAAAAAAAACAAACAGACAAAATAATACAAAGAACTAATAAACTAGTTCTCTATTGTCTCTCATCTAACAGGTAATATATCTCTATCATCCATCTAGAGAGATCATCAAGTACTCAGACCATAAAACCAAAATCTCAATCACTGCGCCCCGAATGGGATTAATTTATCATCCATGCATGCACCAGAAAACAAAACACAACGCAACATAAAATCAGTGAAGAAAAATTTCTAAAGAAATTATTATAAAAGTTAAACTTCTACTGATGCTTCGTATTCTCTCTGGAAATATATAAATATATATGTAGATTTATCTATCTGCATATTGTATAGATAGATGTATCAGTTTAAGCTATCGTAAGTAACACTTCTATGGTTTACCTCTCTCTGTCAGGTGAATCTTTTGGGCATCTCAGTGGACAAACTCCAAAACTGTTGAAATAATTTTCTTTTTAAGATTTTATTTATCTATTCGCAAAAGACAGAGAGAGAGAGGCAGAGGGAGAAGCAGGCTCCCCCTGGGGCAGGGAGCCGGAGGTGGGACTCGATCCCAGGAGCCCGGGATCACAACTAGAGCCCAAGGCAGATGCTTAACAGACTGAGCCACCCAGGCGCCCTGAAATAATTTTTTAAGGTAACTCTCATATAAATACAAATTGAACATGTGTCAAAAATTTTATTTTTCCCATTACGAGGGAACCAGTAAAATGTAAAAATACCAGTTCAAAGGAGAATTAAAAGAATACACACAGGTACAGGTAATCAGAAACGCTGAAATGAATTTGCAATGAAATGCAAAACTAACCTCTTCATTAACTGCGTCTTCACTGGGAAACACACACTTGCATTATTCCTGACAAAATTATTTGCCCTCTACAAGTGTTTTTTTTTTTTCTTTCTCTACAAAGTTGCAAAATATTCAGACACAGTGAAAGATTCAAATGTCTATAATATCCGATAAACCTGGGAGGTGCCTGCGATCTAGATAATGCCTAGCAAAGCACACCTGTTTTATCTTCTTGTCCTTTTCAAAATATTTTACATTTTGTTTTCCTGATATAAAGTCTTTCAAAAAAGAGTCTCTGGGTGTTAACTGGCTTACATCTGGGAACTGGGCACACAAATATGAATTTCTCTTAACAACAATTCAAGTTTTATGCCCAGTAGACCTAGAATTCTTCTCTTTATGTGATTCATGTAGCCCTTAATAAACGTCCGTCTGTTCAGTTCCCTGGGCTGCTGAGATGAGCTCGCCGTCTTCACAGACCTCTGTAGCTTATTATGTCAATCACCCCCACCTTGTGCCCCAAGTTTAACACTCAGTCACCTCTGTCTGGGATTCTGTTGTTTCCGTTGAAAACAGGGATCTAATGGCTTTAAAGTGTCTTTTACTACCATTTCCAGCTTGCAGTGAAAAGACACCACAAAATTCTACAAAGATGTTGTTAGACTCTTCTCATATGAACTATATAGATAGAGTTCTCTGTTCTTTTTTTTTCCTATTACATGTTTCAGATTCCGGAGCTGATTCATGTAAGACATCTCATGTCTGTTATTTTTGATCATGAACTTTTCTCCAGTTAAGTCATCTTGGTTTTTCCTCTCCTGTGATTATTTATGTCACTCTTTTAAATCTTTACTATAACTTTTAATGACTTTCTATGTTAATTATTTGCTTATTATGATTCTTATAGCAATATTTCCCTCCTAAAGATTTTACCTTATTGTTGTTATTGTCTTGTTTTATTCAGTCATTGGTCTCCTATTTCATGATATATGGAATGTATGTGCAAACTATGTGCAAATTAGTATTCAAAATATTATTTTGACTGTATTTAGATTTCTTCCAAAATGATTAATACAATTTTAAACATCCAATCCCAGAATATTACTTCTCTTTTTAGTTTTTTTTATTTAACCAAAGAATATTACCCAAAATTTTTGTATTATTCAGATTTATATTCCCACTACTTAGAAAAATACCTGGATCAGAATTACTCAAGGTAAATGACACCAATAATGCAAAACACTACAATCGAATGAAATACAGGTTAAATTTAGAACTACATTTTTTCTAAAATATCATTGAGTCTAAAAAAATAAAAAATATTTACCATAATAGTAGAAATATACTGTGTTTAAAAAGACCTATTATTTGTATATAAATTATAGTTTTAAAATGAAGGATCTATCCATTTATGATACCTGAGTCCAATCATACAAAATTGTACATTGCCATTACTTCTCTATCCAAGATATCTTTGAATGCTTTTCACTTCTTACTTCTTTTCATTCAATATTATTCCACTAGACCTTTAATCTTAGTCTGTAATTTCCACTATTACTGCTATTACTAGAGAATGAAAACTACTTCATCACTGATGCAATTAGTTAGAAATACTACATGTTGGTTGTGACACAGCAACACTGGCTATCAGCAACTTACATCTGAAGTCAGTGTTATAACGGCCATATGGGATTTTTAACATCATATACTCTAATCTTTTAATTATATATAGAAAGAACATGAAACTCAGAGATAAAAGTGATTTATCTTAGTCACACAGTAAAGGTCAGAGATGGTACACAGAGCTGGTAGAAATCATATTCTGCTAACTGTCAAATACACAAAGAAGGAAAAAATAACTCAAGGTTTAAATTTTTCCAAAAAACACACTAAAGGTTATATACACATCTTTTTATATTTTCTTACGTTTTTCCATTCTTTATCATATATACAACATAGATGAGAATGTATGTATGATGTGTACTTAAATAATAATAATAATAATAATAATAATAATAATAATAAAATCTCACTATACTCAAAAAATAGAATTTTACCAATACCTTGGAAGCCTCTTGTTTTTCTCTCCCCAGTTATGAACCTCCTTTCACTTCCTTTTTTAATTTATGATTTCATCACTAAAGAGAGATGCAACAGAATAGTGTTTTAAGAGAGTAGATTGTAGAGAAGTAGATTGTAGAGAAAAAGGAAGGACTCATTTTTTTCAAGGTCTCATGAAAAGTAAAAATAGTTCATTTTGCCCAGGGAAATTGATAAATAACAATCAACACCAAGACTCATACTGGAGCAGTGACTGAAATTCAAGGCTAGAGAAGAAATCCTACAAGAGTACAGATAGAAGACATACGAAAAAATCAACCTGGAAAGGGTTCCACTCAGCAACATGAGTTTGCTGACAATTAAGTAATGTTTTTTAAAGCTCCAAAGGGAAAGGCTGCATGACACGAGTAGTCTATATCCTAATTATTATGGAGAAAAAAATCTGGACATGTCAATTAAACTTATGAAATTCAGAAATGTGGGTGGAATTTGTAGTACTAATTGTCATGTGAGAAAATATTTACTATTTTCAACAAAACAGTTATAATCTGAAGCTTTCCTGATGTACATAAGTAAGTTTTACCCAATTTGTAATAACTTATATTAATTCTATTTGTAACTTAACTCCCTTTATTACTTCTACCATGGCATAGAAATATCTCTAGAACTCAGAGAATAATTAGTTATGTATGGGTAACAGTTTTTCTTTTGTTCAAATTCATAAACCTGTGCTTTGATTCAGACAATTTAAATTTGTACTTCAAATAAAATACTTTTAAAGGAATCCAAATTATTGTTGTGTAATTTATTATCAACAATACAGTTATTATAACATTATATTTATTATCAATTTTGTTTGTGGGGGGAAATTTGCAAATAAGATTTTAGTGTTAATTATTTTGTTCATTGAAGATGCAACAAGAATACAATTCACCTTAACCAGAAAGATGTTACATATTATTGGAATAAATTGAAATATTATGCTTGGCAAAGCTCCAATTGAGAAAAATTGGTCCAGAATTTTCCCAAAGTGCTTATTAATTTTGTTAATAATGCATGAAGAAAGAGGTATCCATCACACTCACCTTAAATAAAGTAAATGGAGTTGTTATTGGTTATCATCAATACAAATTGTATCAATACTAATTATATTTATTTTTTAAAAAGGTGATAAAAAGACCCCTCCCTCCCTGGGGTCCTTTTCCCTTAAAGCCAAAATGTTTATATCCAACTCTAAAATGTAGGAAGCCCAGATCTACACAGATGAAAAGCTGTTCATCCCTTTAACAAAGGTTAAAAACTCTGTGACAATACTGGGGTATTTTAAATGTTTTGTTTTGTCATTAATTGTTTAAAATTAGTGGATGGTGAGACAGCAGAATAATAAACTTCTGCCTACTCAACAGGTTTCTATATCCTGGATTTTCCAGCTCTTTGATTAATTAAGCATTACTTCAAGCCTTGAGAAGGGAGACAGTCATTCCTACATTTCACAAGTATTTATTGTAACTTATATTTACAATTAAAAAGGAAATTTGACACATTTGTGCCTGAGGAATCATGATATTTAGAGAACACGTCACTTTTTCCCTTTTCAATTCATCACATTAATTCAATTAGAACAGTGAATTTAGATATCTGATTGATGTCAATGTTTATCAAGATATTAGAATAAAATTTGGAAAGCTTGGTGGTTCTTTGGGGTTTATTTGAATAATGAATGTGTGCATGCTCCATACATAATAGCATAGCAATTTAACTTTGCTCTGTGATCACATGCTTTATTTGAAGGTGATTATAAACTCATTAAGCATGAAGAAACTCTTTTCTTTGTATTGGTTTTCAACTTGTTCATCATCTATCTTTTGAAGAGTCCTAAAGACTTTTATAAGCACACAACTAATCCAATATAATAAATTCTGAGTCCTAGGGGAATATAATTATGTTAACAACCATCTTTGCCTTAGATTCCATTCAGATTCCTGCCACTAAAATCCGGCAAATCCTGCAAATACTGTTCCCAGATAAATTCTTACACAGGAGTACAGAGGGATTTAGCTCTCCTTGTGACTCTGGAGGTAACGAAAGGTGATGAATCATCCCAAGGAAAATAAGCATCCTCTATGAAACAATGACCCACATAGTGTCCTTAAGGCTTTTTGTGTCTGAAAAAAAATGGTTCCTTCAGGTCTTGAGTTGGGAATAGCAAGATGATTCTGCTCTTAATAAAGTTTCTGAAATATTAGGACTTTCAACATTATCAGATTTATCTGTGTCTATTCAAAAATTCCATTTTGTGTTCCATTTGGTTTCCAAATCCTGCATTATGACGACCCTTACTTTAACATTAGATACCTGGCAGAGCCGTGTATTTATTTGGTGCTTCTTTTCTACAAGCATTGTATTCCTGTTCAAGGCTTAATTTTAGCCCTGTCTGGCCTTTACCTACATCAGATAAGGGATTACTATAAAATTGTCAAACAGGCTTTCTAATTTTTCTAATTTTTAATCACATTTATTGATTTATTAATTTAAAGGATTACATTTGTACTTTACTATACGTACTCTCTAGGGCAACAGAAACTTCCAGACTACCCAATACATTGAAATCACCATTGATGCCATATGTCTAAGTGCTGCAACCACTTTTTCTACCAATGCTCAGCCCTCTAACTCTGTTTTACCCTATGCCACTATCGTTAATAATTTAAGCAATCATAATACCACTTCCTGCCACGGATTATAACTCTTCCATTTTTTTTCTCAAGCAAAGGAGGCGTCCACAAATTAATCAAATATATGACCTACCAAGTTCTAGAATCCTATTTTGAGGGCCCTTTTCCTACACCCACTCATAATACTAATTACTTTAGCAGTCTAGGTCCCAGAAGGATGGCTTACTCAGGTGAAAATTAAAGAGAGTTTAATAAAGAGATTATATACAAAGATGTAGATGGGATTAAGGAACCCAACAAAGGAAGTTCATGCACCCAGTAACTAGCAACAATGTGAATTATTTATTATTCCTAGGCTTAAAGGGAAAGGGAAGGTGGTAAATGGAACCTGGGGAGAACTTAAATTTGGGAGAGGGTGGCCACAGAGTAGCTATGGCTACATGTAGAAAATATATACCACTATGCCATCACAGACTGGTGAGAAATAACCAAGAAAATAATTCCCCAGCTTTTCCTCCAGCTCACCAATCTCCTGCCAATAATTTGCATCATCTGAACCCAAATAGAAGCCAAGAAGAAAGGAATCCCAAGTAATGTAAAAAAAATAAAACAAAACAAAGCAACAACAACAACAAAACCGGATTAGCCTCATAAATCAGAGAAGGACAAAGAAGAGTGGTGTTTCAGAAGCGATAGATAAATACAGAATAAACGCCCCATTTTTCTATTGACTCCATCACCTACGAACAATAGTTGTATTTTCACTGTTTTCCTCTTAGTTTACAAGATTGGGAACTATTACATCCTTTGACATAATTAGTTTACAAGATTGGGAACTATTACATCCTTTGACATAATTAGTTTACAAGATTGGGAACTATTACATCCTTTGACATAATTAGTTTACAAGATTGGGAACTATTACATCCTTTGACATAATTTTGGTCATTTCTGTCATTCCAAATAGTAGTATCTCTACACCTTTATCATGTTTCTGGGCTTCTGCTTCTGTTTCAAACCATTGTTTCTTCTGTTTATAATCATAAACCTCACAACCACTTCCCACAAGCTTCATCCATAAAATAGAATCCACCACTGCTCTCGTTTGTTATTGATTCTTAAGGCAGAGATTTTTCTTTGGGTCTAGATAACTTATTTAAGGTCAGCTGGATATAGTCACTTCTCTGTAACTCAAGCTCCTTGAGACAGAAAAGAGAGAGAGAGAGAGAGAGAGAGGAAGGATGGAAGGAAGGAAGGAGAGGAGGAGGAGGAAAGGAAAGGAAAGGAAAGGAAAGGAAAGGAAAGGAAAGGAAAGGAAAGGAAAGGAAAGGAAAGGAAAAAGAAGAGAAAAAGGCCACACATCTAAATTTGAATTTCTCTTAAATCTCGCAACTCAAATCTGTTCATCCATGCATTCTCCATCCTGATGAAAACCACTCCTTTCCTCTCAGTTACCAGCATCAGGTATCTTTAAGTTCGCATTGACTTGTATTATGCTTTTTAACCAACTTCCAATTAGCCTCAATATCCTGTTAATTTGATTAAATCTCTCTCAATCTGTCTTTTGTTCCTGATTCACCATTATAAGCTAAATTTCTGCCTTTCTTAAATTGCAACTGAATTACTGTAATAGCTCCCTAACTCATCACTCTGCCCATAAATCTGCCCTTCCTTCCAGAGTGCTAAGTGATCTGTATAAAACGCAAATCTTGACATAGCAGTGTCCTTTTAAAAATCATTCAGTTGTTCTCCATGCTTGTTCTCATGCTGGCACACAACAACTTTTGTGGTCTGGTGATCCCTGCCTGTGTGTGAAGCCACTTCTCATGACTCTCCTTCCATTAGGTAACTAATCGTACAGCAATATTCATGGTTCATTGGATACCTCTGTTTCTTCAGTATAGAAGACTATTTCAAATTCTTCTGAATTTAACTATCTCCACACTCACTTAAGGTTTCCATTCCCTTCAGGAATTTTCTCTTACCTTTTTCTGACTTGTTACTTAGTGTCCTCATAAGTACTTTGCTTTCTTCTATCATATTAACAGTATCTGCCTTTTCCACTAGTCTATTAGTTGCTTGAGTGTAACACAAGATTATCTTAGTTATGTTTTGAGGTTTGCATCTCCAGAATCCTGCCAGGTGTCTGGAACCTTATAGATGTCAAGAAAATATTTGGTGAATAATGAGTGAATGGCTGGATCTCTATAACTACAAGATATATTCCTGAATAAGGATTATTTGTGGCCTGAAGTTTCCCCCAACATGAGGGCTTGCTGATGAGATTGGACTCTATGGAGGCAAACAATAACATATCCTTGTTTCTCCTAATATAATGATGGCCCCTGACTGAGGTGGCAATACTATCTAGCTAGTTTCTTGTAATCAGGTTAATAACACTTTATCTTTCTCATATCCCGATGCATTGGTCTGCAGTCAAAGTACTTTATACTTTGTCTGAGTCCTATGTGTTGCTGAAATTATCAATATTGACATCTCCAAGTTATGAATTTTATCATTTTCCTAGCATGTTATTATTCCCCAAACATATATGGAAATTCTCATTTAGATTTTCAGAGAGATTAAGGAAAAACAAAACAAAACAAAACAAACAAAAAAAACACCTGTTTTACATATTCTCCATGATTGCAAGTACTTCTCCTAAAACACAAATTATATCTCCTTTGAAATTATTAAAAATCACTCAAAATCAAATCTACTAAATAAAGTGAATTATAAAATTGGATAAAACAATTTTCACTAAATACACAATGTTTCTTTTTTTTTTAAAGATTTTATTTATTTATTTGACAGAGAGAGAGAGTGAAAGGGGACAAGCAGGGGGCGTGGCAGGCAGAGGGAGAAGCAGACTCCAGGCTGAGCAGAGAGCCCGATGTGGGACTCGATCCCAGAACACTGGGATTCTGGGATCATGACTGCACCAAAGGCAGACACTTAACTCACTGAGCCACCCAGGCACCCCCACAATGTTTCTTTAAATAACAACAGTAATTTATTCATGATGACACCACATAGATGTCTGAAGAGTATAAAAGAAAAATGAATAAATATGAGGTTAGCATTAAAAAAAAACAAAGAATCATAAAATAGCAATCACTTTTTAAATAAAAGTATGTTTTCAGTAGAGGTTTAAACTTTGACTTAAAATATGAGAGAGAACTTGGTGGGAAAGTATTGAAACAGAGCATCTGCACCTCCTAAATCAAGACATACTTGACCCCAGTCATCTGGTCACCATGTCTTCTGTGTTAGTCTGCTTGGGTTGCCATAGCAAATACCACAGGCTGGGTAGCTTAAACAGCAGAAATTTATTTTCTCACAGCTCTGCAGGCTAAAAGTCCCAGATCAAGGTGCCAGCAGATTCAGTTTCCCATGAAGCCTCTCTTTCTGACTTGCAGACTCACCTTCTTTTTTTTTTTTTTTTTTTTAAGATTTTATTTATTTATTGGACAGAGAGAGACACAGCGAGAGAGAGAACACCAGCAGGGGGAGTGGGAGAAGGAGAAGCAGGATCCCACCGAGGAGGGAGCCCGATGCGGGGCTCAATCCCAGGAGCCTGGGATCATGACCTGAGCTGAAGGCAGAGGCTTAAGGACTGAGCCACTCAGGTGCCTCGCAGACCTACCTTCTTCCTGTGTCCTTACATGGCTTCTTTGTGACCATACCAGAAAGAGAGATTGCCGGTGTCTCTTCCTCTTCTCTTAAGGACACTAGTCCTATTGGAGTAGGACCTCACCTTCATGACCTTACTTAACTGTAATTATCTCTTTAAAGATCCTATTTCAAATGCAGTCACATTGGGGTTTAGAGTTTCAACCTACGAATTTTGCAGGGGAAACAATTCACTCTGTAACATCTCCTCAGGAAATACTGTACCCTAAAACCAGATCTGATAGAGGTAGTATCAGGAATAGAGGCAAAAATACTTATATTAAGGAAATTTTTACTCACATGGGTTTTAGGGGAAAAGATATGAAAGCCTGGGTTCCATACTGGGCCATAGAAAGCATTCATTTCTATCTTCAAAATGTTGCTTCCACAATCTGAAGTTGAAAATACAATGTAACAGAAAATAACAGGTTCTGAAAGAATAAAGTATCTTTTTTTTTGTTTTTTAAAGATTTATTAGAGAGAGAGAGAGAGAGAGAGCCCAAGTGAGGGAAACAGCAGGGGGAAGGTTAAGGGGCAGAGACAAAGAATCCTGAAGCAGACACCCTGCTGAGCGCAGAGCCCAACCCAGGGCTCAATCCGAGGATCCTGAGATCATGACCTGAGCCGAAATCAAGAATCAGCCACTCAACTGTCTGAGCCACCCAGGCACGCCTAAAGTAAAGTATCTTTAAAATCAATCACAAATCATAATGCAAAACCAAAGTCCAGCAATTGTGTTTTCTCTGATAACAATATTTCTCAGCATTATGAAAAGAAAATTTCGTTGTATATTTTTAATCATAAAATCTGTCATAATTGACCTGAGATTAACATGTTTTGCAAGTTTATTGTATAACTGATAGGGTTTATGTAAACTTAACCTAACCAAGTGACATTCAAAGAAGGGTGACAAAAGAAAGATGAATCTTTATTATTTCGGAAATTCTTTAGTGTAAGCAAAAAAGATCTATAGTACTTGAATATGCATGAACGTTTAATATATGCATGACTGTTATAATGACAGAGCTTTGCTGACCCCCAGATCTAGAGTCACAAGAAAGTCAAAAGCAAGAACATTCTATTAAGAAAAGCTTTTTTGGATAAAGTAATATTCTGGAAAATAATAACTGATAACCAACTTTACATAAAATAATCATGAGTCATATTTTCTATGAATAAAATTATTCTACAGTGTCAAATAGATATTTAAATTTATAAGTCCTTGCAGTGTTATTTACTACTTATATAAATGGATAATATTAAATTTCTATTTTCTGCTATTGTATACCAAATTTGCCAGATGGACTTTGAAAATCTATTTGATGTGGTCTGACCCGAACCACCCTATCGGTTCTCTCTTTACATTTTATTCTTTATTGCCTGAATCCCCTTTTCTGCTAAATGTTATCATGCTAAGTCTTGGTGGTAGAAAATCTATGTACTCTCTTCTTCACATTTTACACCTCATAAACCTCTAATGTGGGGTGCTCTTTTTAGCGTGCCCTACTGTTGGAGGTAGGAATAATTTATTTAACAATGCTGAATACTTCTCCCAGTGGAAAAATGAACATTAATAACACACTATAGAGATAAAAAAAAAACCCTAATTAATTATTCAGACACATGTAATATATATGTGCTATGCTGACCAGTTACAAGGATTTAATTGGGAGTGAGGTTGATCTGACATGTTGAATATAAGCTGCACTTACATAATGGTTTAGGAAAATACAAGTAGCCTGTGCTGTGGTCTGAGACTTAGAAGTTAGAAAAGTAAAACTGAGATACTGCACCAAGAATTTTGGCTTTAGAATAAATATGTCAATATTTTTTGTTAGTCTCCAATTTGTTCCAAATTAAGTTTATGACTTCTATTTCAACAAGTGATAAACTGATATTGTTTGCCTTTACTTTAGAATGTGGAAAAAAATCTTCAGTTTTCTTATATAGAAAAGAAAATAAAAGCGTATATTTAACCAAAAAATTTTATGTAAGAAAATTAAGCTCACTATACTTCTGATATGAAAAATAAATTTATTTTCTTACACTTACTCAGATATTAGCAGAGAATCTATTTAGTTACCAAGAATTAAATATCTAAATGTAAATAATCTTAATAAATTACAAATGAATTAGTTGGCATTTGGGAAAAGAATATCTATGCCTTGTTTTCAGTCTTAGGTTTAAAACATCCAATGTTTCATTATTAAATGTGATGTTCCCTGTAAGTTTTTTATAGGTGCCCATTATCAGATTGTGGGATTCCCTTTTTATTCATAATTTATTGAGATTATTAGAGTTTTTCCCAAATCTTTTTTTAATCTGCAACTATCTAGACAATTACATACTTTTCTTCATTGTTCAGTTAACACGTTGAATTCTATGGACTAATTCTTGAAAGTTCAATTGACTTTAAATTCAATTTGGTATAAAATGTTATCCTTTTTACTTATTGTAAGTAGGACTCAATTTGTTAATATTTTGTAAAATATTTTTTCGTCTATGTTTATGACAGCTATTAATCTGTTATTTTTTTTCTTATAATGTTTCATCAATTTTAGTATTAGGCCTATGCCACTCTCATAAAACAAGTGCTCTTGTGGAATTTTTGTAAACTGTAATTTCAATCCTGGTTTTGAATCTCTCGTCCCTGCTGCCTCTATCTTCAACATTTGAAGGACTTCTGAAGTACACTCGGTGAAGATTCAGAGAATTTCTACATGATTTCCTTCAGGTCTCCTCTTGTGCACCCAGCCTTCAAAAACCAGCAGCCAACAACCATTGGCTTATCCTCAGTAAAGTATAGAAATATGAGGCAAAAATTTCTTTCAACTCTATCACCATGCTCCAATCTTAGTTCTCTTTTGAACCCAGACTTTGGTATACTATTTCCAAGCAGTCAGAGATGATCTTTGGGAAAAAGCAGATGGTGGGAAAAACTCTCTGTAACTAGAGCTCTGGGTAATTTTCATCTGTTATACCAGCTCACACATGGATGTTAACATTTATTAATAACATGACTTTTTTCTTATCAAGATTGGCTGCTGATCCCTCTTCCTCATGCCTCTTTTTCAGGGATGAAAGCAGCTTTGGGTATCTTCTTTCCTTAGGAATGTCTTGGCATTCTCTATATTTTAATTAATTCGAGTTTATTATAATATTCAGCTCTCTAACAAGGGAATAATATGATATTATAGTCTAGTTTGTTTTTATAGTTAAAATTGGGAATGAAGGGGGGTCCTGAGTGGCTCAGTCAGTTAACAGTCTGCCTTCCGCTCAGGTCATGATCCCAGGGTCCTGGGATTGAACCCCCCCCCCCAACATCTGCCTGGAGCCTGCTTCTCCCTTTCCCCCAGTTGTGCTCTCTCTCCCTCTCTTTCTCTCAAATAAATAGATAAAATCTTAAAAAAAAATTGGGAATAAATGTCATGAGACTATGTCCTATTAAGAAGCAAAAATCAAGTTTTGTTTTTATTTTTACTGAAAACATAAACATAAGTCAGACATTAGTTTTAAAACACAAATTCGTTTGTTTCGATTATTACGTGGATAATGAAATACTAGGGTGTTCTTCAAATTCAATCCATTTTAAACAATTTTCCTTTTATCAAATAACTATTGGGCATCCACTTTTTGTTTGGTGATAATTGATATTTAATGTAAAGTGAATCACATCAAACATCATGCATTAGTTTAAAAAATGAAATCTAGAAAGTTAGGAAGACTTGAAAGGTTTCCCTTTGACATTAAAACAAAACAAAATAAAAATTATAAATCATGCAAGACATTTCCCATAGAAATAAGGCTCAGTTGTACAGTTGCAAATGTGTAATGATAATGCCGCAATTATTTTTAGAACAAATTTTTCAAATACTATGGCATTATTATACTTTGATTCATATTTCTGTTCTTCACACAAATTTCCAAAAATATTGTGGTTATGTATGGACTACATATATCATCTGTTTCTTCAACCATATTTGCTCTAAACTGTGGTGTAGTTGTAACAGTGACACTTCTAATCTTTTTCCCACAAGTCTTTTGTTTGTGATTAAAATCACCTTTTTTTTCCTCAAAAATACTGAAGCAGGGAAAAGGGCAGTGATTAACTATCATGCAGAATACAAATAAAGAAGAAATTAATTGTCCATCACATTTATTGCTTAACAATAAGCAAACATCCGAACAGAGAGAGAAACAGAGACACAGACAGAGAGAGATGATAGAATGTATAATACAATTATTATCTAGTATTGAGTTGAAAAATGGTATAATGGCTAAGCAGAAAAAGTAAATTTCATTCGGTTACCTAGTGATCTATTGCTTTCCATTAAAGATGTGACTGTAAGTGAGTTTCAATATTGGTGTCTGAATATTAATAGATTAGGACTGTCTTTAGACCCACTTTTCCTATTCTGATACATGATGACAGTTAATGCCATAGTGGAAATCTGTCAATACCAGTCTGAATCTTGGACATTCAAGAATCATGTTTATTCATGTATACATGATTTTATTTTATTTATTTTTTAAGATTTTATTTCTTTATTTGTGAGAGAGAGAAAGAGCATGAGTTGGGGGGAGGGGCAGAGGAAGAGGGAAAAGCAGACTCCCTGCTGAGCAGACAGCCAGACAAGGGGCTCAATCCCAGGACTCTGGGATCATGACCTGAGCTGAAGGCAGAGGCTTAACCAACTGAGCCACCCAGGTGCCCGACATCCATGATTTTAAAACATGGTAAGGCTTAGGGACAGGTAGGTGGCTCAGTCAGTTAAGCTTCTGCCTTGGGCTCAGGTCGTGATTCTAGGTTCCTGGAATTGAGTCCTGCATTGGGCTCCTTGCTTGGCAAGAAGCCTACTTCTCTCTCTGCCTGCAGCAACCCCTGCTTGTGTGCTCCCGCACCCTCTCTCTATCTCTGATAAATAAATAAATAAATAAATAAATAAATAAATAAATACTTAAAAAAAAAGGAAAAGAACAGAGGATGTGAAATAACTTTAAAAAAATAAAAAATAAAACACGGTAAGACAATATGTATTCACAATGTTTGCTGATCTCAATATGATAGTAAAATAAATAAAATGGAATTGGTAAACTTAGATGAAAAACAGTAGTTAGTTGCTGTTATATCATTATAATTGAAAAAATATCTCTGTGTTTTCCAACTACAATTTATGAAACTTGATATTTCATTGGAAAAATAAAAACCAATACCTATGTTTGTATGAAGTACAAATAAATGTGTAGTGAAAAAACAAATCGATCCATACGTATTTTTTCTAGTATGTTCTTCTGAGCAAACCATAACTCCCTTCCTCTTTTACTTGAAATAATTTTTAAAACAATGATGATTTCATGTGAGAATGCTGGCCCTACACCTCCTAATTTTACCTAGTTATGAAAATAAACAAAAAACTAGTAGCAGGGAAATTTGGCACAGTTTTCTTGGTTAGAAAAAGGAATTAATTAAAACCTTAATAGATTCCTCATTAGTTATTTGTACTTTTCAGACAAGAAAGGGTGAATGCAACGGTAAACTTTTAGATGCTCCTCATCCCCTAATCATTTCACACGTGCCTCTTCACAATCTGCTGCTTAAAACTCGGGGGACTTAATGCTTAATGAGAATATTTTTCTCATTAGGAAACAAGAACATACAATCTATGACTTTTGGAATAGACTTTAGTAGTCTAGAAAGAATGGGATAAATTCACTAATAATACTTAGAAGTATTAGCACCTAAAAATGATTTTTGTTGTTTCTATTGTTTGCATTCTTAAGTAACTCATTTCAATATGTAGTTATTATAAAAAATATTAGTGAGACATTTTACCTTTTGTTTGTAAGTCCCAGAAATTCTGACTAGGCACAGTTCAAGTGTCAGTAACCAGCTGTGGCTAGTCAATGCCAGGTTGGACAGTGAACCCCTAGACTCAATTCAAAAACATTAATGAGCACACTATGAGCCATACACAACACAAACTCCTAACTAAGTTTTCTGAATTTAGAATTTGGTGGTTTCCAAGTTAAGACAAACATTCATCGAGATTAAGTGTAATATGGAGATACAGGACATAAAGAAGCTTTCCTTTACAGTGGCAAGATACGTTGATCTAGTTTTTGAAAGTGTTTCTCAAATACAGAAAAAGGTTGAAAAGAGGGGTTAAAACTACTTGTGGGGCGCCTGGGTGACTCAGGGGTTTAAGCATCTGACTCTTGGTTTCGGCTCAGGTCATGATCTCATGGGTCCTGGGATCAAACCCTGTGTCAGGATCACGCTCAGCAGGGAGTCCACTTGAAGATTCTCTCCCTCTATCCCCCCCCCCACTCTCTTTCTCTCAAATAAATAAATAAATCTAAAAAAATAAAAATACTTGAATGTTATTTAAGATTTGAGCCTTTTAAATGGTGTTCAGATAGTAGTCACTGTAGTAACCTTAAGATTGCCTCGGAAGCCTTATTAAATGCATCTCAGCATTACTTATAGAAATTCTGATTTAGTGGGTGTTTCCTGGGTCTAGGAAATTCTATTCATTTGCTAAACACCCCCATTGTTTCTGATACAAGCTGCCCCTGCACCACATTTTGAGAAGCACTGTTTTAGTGTCTAGAGTGACTTAATTTTTCCCTTAGTTGATTGTCTTTTACGGCTTTTGGTCTATATTAGCGCTTTGAAGAAAACAAAAATCAGGAGAAGTTGCTCTGGGTTATCTACCTTCTTATTTTTACATTTCACACATAAATGAATTATCAACATTAGCTTTATTTTCAATATTTTTCAATGGCTATTTTTCTCCCTGAATGTTTTTTATTCATATCATGCTGTTTATGTTTTATATGGGTGATAACACCCTGAATTTCTCTAAGTATATTAATTAGAGCTTTTTAAGAATGATTTTGTTTCCTCTGAGTTCAGCTAATGGGGTGATTTACCTTTCTCTTACATTCTGACGATTATTCCACATACGTGTGATAATCTTTGTACTTCACTGAAACTATGACCCATCAACATAAGCTTGGCTTCACTGACTAACAAGTCTTCTTTTGAGAACTGCAGAACATTCCTTTTCTTTTTAGCATTTATCTGCCTGCTGACATTTTTGCAAATGTTTGAGGGCTTTGAGTTGTTGATTCTGCAATAGCTCATCCTTTGTTTTAGAGCACTAAAATCATTTATATCCTGAAATTTTCAGTTTTTTAAATTTTTACTTGGCTAAAGGGATATTTTTTCATGATCTATTTATTATTACTCAAGATTTAAGTGGGAATGTGGAAGTGATTTTAAATGGAACAAATGAGTGTTC
>NW_024423675.1:29496143-29505848 GCF_017311325.1 Ursus maritimus
GGGCCCTCACGAAATTTACAACTTTAAAATCGGCCCAAAAGTTACATTGTTTTTCTTTGCCTTACAGATATTTCAGAGCCCTCAAAAGGTAAGGGCATTCTAGTAGCTGTTTAGAAATCATGAATTTATGTTCTTGGAAAGTACATTTCAACCATGTTTCTTTCCTCTGTACCTATAAAGTAAAATTAATACACCTGGGAGATTTTGAAATGATATAATTTGTAACTTTTAAAAATAGCTATTTTATATAGGATTTTTTTTTCATTTTTGCTTCAGTTGCTACACAGGCTAAACAGTATAGCATTATTGTTAGACAACTACATTATTAGAGGTGTGAAATAAATAAGTTGGAGAGGGAGTTAAGATGGCGGAGGAGTAGGGGACCCCTTTTTCAGCCGGTCCCCTGAGTCGAACTGGATAGGGACCAGACCAGCCTAAACAACCACGGAATCAGCCTGAGACACAGGAAGATACATCTGGATCTCTACAAATGAACATCTCCAGCGCTGAGTATTGAGGTACGAAGCGGGAAGCCGTGAAACCGCGCACGGATATGGGAAGATAAACGGAAGGGGGAGGGAGCCACTGCCTTCGGGCTCTGGGAAGCGGTAGCCACCTGCAGGGGGGAGTGGGCGGACTCACCGAAGGCACCCGCGAGAGAGCAGACTGAGACCTTGAGCCGGGAGCGTGTGCCACCAGGCATCTCGCAGAACATCGGAATGCCGGTGTGCTCACCGGATCCAGACTGAGACCGGGAGCTCCTGGAGCGCGCGCTGGGTGGCTGGCAGCTGGCGGGCCACCTGCACAGGGGAACGGGCGGACTCGCAGTCGGCACCCGCGAAACAGCAGACTGAGACCCTGAACCGGGTGCGCGTGCCACCAGGCTTCTCACGAAACTCCTGAATCCCGGTGTGCTCACGGGATCCAGACTGAGACCGGGAGCTCCCGGAGCGCATGCGGGGCAGCTGGCAGCTGGCAGGCCACCTGCACTCACGGACATGAACTGGAGTCCAGGGAGCCCACAGGCGACTTTGGCTGGCTGGCGGCGTTAAACACAAAAAGGACAGAGCGCCGGCCCGGAAGTGAGGCTGGGACGCCGGGTGGCTGAGGCGCCACATCCCCGGACGCTGCATTTGTTGAGAAGCACCAACAGAAACAGAGTAAAAGTGGCCAGACATCCAGTGGAGAATGGGCACTTAATCTCTGTTCTGTGACAGAGGCTGAAATTCGGCCATGTTGCTGCTCACTGACTCTCAGAAGAGGCACAGCAAACTGCCAGGGAAAGCCGCCAGAGAACAAAGCCTGATACGCTCACAAGTGTGCCCATCACACCCCTCCTGCGCAGGGACCAGGAACTCTGCTACCCAAACAGGGTTGCCTGAGTATCGGCGTGGCAGGCCACCCCAGAAGGCAGGCTGAAAAATCAAGAAGGCCACATCCAGGGAGCCTGGGTGGCGAGTCAAGGGTCTGTACTTAGCTCAGGGCGTGATCCCGGCATTCCGGAAAAGGAGTCCCTCAGTCAGAGAGCTCCTCCACTAGGGAGCCTCTTCTTCCTCTCCCACTCCCTGCTTGTGTGTTCCCTCTTTGCTGGTTGGCTCTCTGCACATATAAATAAATAAAATCTTTAAAGAAAGAGCCCCACATCCTAAGATCCCTATAAAACAAGGCACGCAGGCCGGGGACCCAGTCAAATAATTTGGGCTCTGACACTATCCCGCACTCTCCTGTGGAATGGACAAAGAGGAGAAGCCCAACAAAAAAAGGGCAGTGTCTGGGCTCTACTTGCAGTAATGGATATGGATGCTTGGCAAATTATCAAGAAATGGAATTCAGGTAACGATGGTCAAGAAACAGTGAGTACAGGGTGAAAAAGTGATAACGCGAAAAGAGGTTACTGAGAATATAGAATCCCTAGGTTGAAATGAGAGTGAATCTGACAGAAGTAAAAATTCCTCTAAACCAAATGCAGGAAAAACTAGAGGCTCTGACGGCCAGGGTCACCAAAGCTTTGAGGAACATCAGTGAGCGAATTGGAGGATGATGGGTTAATAGAGGGAAAGCAAAATAGAAGCTGGTCTTAAAAAAATCCACGCCCCTGGAATAGCCAGGTTACGGGAGATGCGAGAGCTCAATGAAATGATCAATGTCAGAATCTCAGCCAAGCATCCCGAGGGGGTGGAGGGAAAGCAGGAGGGTCTGAAGAATATTTGAACAAATTGTAGCTGAAAACTTCCCTAATCTAGCGAGGGAAACTTAAACGCGATTCGTGTCAAGGCAGAGGACCCCTCCCAAGCTCAACCACGACTTCAAACCACGCCACGTCACGTCATGGTGCATTTACGCAAATATGAGATCAAGGATACAGTATTAACGAAGCGAATGGGCAAAAGAAATTTCTACTCACGTACCAAGGCCAAGAGGCATCAGAGATCCGATCACACCTGTCTACACAGACCTGGAATGAGAGAAAGGGTTGGGGGCATTTTAGAAAGCTCTTCAGAGAAAAACATGCAGCCAAGGATCGCACATCAGCATATGAGCTGTCATTCCCAGAATTGATGGAGAAATAAAAAAACATTTCAGAATCGCCAGTCATTGACCAATTTACGTAACACGAGAAACCAACCTACTGGGAGATATTAAGGGGGTTCTATAAAAGGTAAAGCCCCAGAGTGATACAGAAAAGAAAGTCACAACCGATACAAAAGACTTTACTGGCAGCATGGCATCATTAAATTCTCTCTCTCAGTTCTTAGTACCAATGTAAATGGTTTAAATCTCCCATTAATGCCACAGGGTTGCAGATTGGATAAAAGAAATGACCCATCCATTTGCTGTCTACAGAGACTCATTTCAGACAAAGATGCATTCAGACTGAGAGTAGGGGATGGAGTACTACTCTTTCACGCAAATGGACCTCAAAAAGCTGGGGTAGCATTCTCTACATATCATCAGATGGTGGATTTTAAACTACGACTATAGTTGGAGATGCAGAAGGGCACTATATTATTCTTAAGGGAAGTATTCAACAAGTGGATATGACAATTATAAATATCTATGCCCCAACACCGGGGAGCAGCAAGATACACAAACTGACTCTTAACCAGAATAAAAGAGATATTGAAATCCTCAACAAGATACTCTTAGTAGAATCCAACAGTACATTAAAAGGATTATCCATCATGATCAAGAGGATTCATACCCGGGATGCAAGCGTGGTTCAATATTTGCAAATCAATCAGCTCATGATACATCATATCAACAAGAAAGACTCAGAACATATATGATCCTCTCAATTGATGCCGAAAAAGCATTTGACAAAATACAGCATCCTTTCCTGATTAAAACCCTTCAGAGTGTAGGAATAGAGGGTACATTTCTCAATCTCATAAAAGCCATCTATGAAAAGCCTATTGCAAATATTATTCTCAATGGGGAAAAGCTGGAAGACTTACCCTTAAGATCAGGAACACGACAAGGATGCCCACTCTCGCCACTATTATTCAACATAGTACTAGAAGTCCTTGCAACAGCAATCAGACGACAAAAAGGGATCAAAGGTATTCAAATCGGCAAAGAAGAAGTCAAAATGTCTCTCTTCGCAGATGACATGATACTCTATATGGAAAACTCAAAAGAATCCACTCCCAAACTATTAGAAGTTATTGAGCAATTCAGTAACATGGTGGGATACAAAATCAATGCTCAGAAATCAGTTGCATTTCTATACACGAATAATGAGACTGAAGAAAGAGAAATTAGGGAATCCATCCCATTTACAATAGCACCAAAAACCATATGTTACCTTGGAATTAACTTAACCAGAGACATAAAGGACCTATATTCTAGAAACTATAAATCACTCTTGAAAGACATTGAGGAAGACATAAAAAGATGGAAAAATATTCCATGCTCATGGATCGGTAGAATTAACATAGTTAAAATGTCCATGCTACCCAGAGCAATCTACACTTTCAATGCTATCCCGATCAAAATACCGAGGACATTTTTCAAAGAACTGGAACAGAGAGTCCTTAAATTTGTATGGAACCGAGAAAGGAGGCCCCGAACCAAGGAACTGTTGAAAAGGAAAACAAAGCTGGGGGCATCACAATACCGGATTTCGAGCTGTACTACAAAGCTGTGATCACAAAGACAGCATGCTACTGGCACAAAAACAGACACATAGACCAATGGAACAGAATAGAGAACCCAGAAATGGACCCTTGGCTCTTTGGGCAACTAATCCTTGATAAAGCAGTAAAAAACATCTGGTGGAAAAAAGACAGTCTCTTCAATAAATGGTACTGGGAAAATTGGACCACTACATGCAAAAAAGAGAGTGAAACTTGACCCTCTCACACCATACACAAAAATAAACCCCAAATGGATGAAAGACCTCGATGTGAGACAGGAGATCCATCAAAATTTAGAGAGAACATAGGCAGCAACCTCTACGACATCGTGCCGGAACCTTTTTCATGGCACTCTCCAAGAGCAAGAGAGAAACAAAAGATAAAATGAACTTATGGGGACTTCATCAAGATAAAAAGCTTCTGCACAGCCAAGGAAACAATCAAAAAACTAAGAGTGAGCCCATGGAATGGGAGAATATTTGCAAAGGACACTACAGATAAAGGACTGGTATCCAAGATCTACAAAGAACTTCTCAAACTCATACTACAGAAACAAATAAACAAATACAAAAATGGGCAGAAGACCTAGACAGACACTTTTTTTTATAATGATTTTTATTGTATAGTTAGTCACCATACACAGTACATCCCCGGTTTTCGATAAGGCTCGATGATTCACTTAGTTGTGAACAGACGACTTTTCTAATGAAGAACACTACAAATGTGCTAACAGACACATGAAAAATGTTCAAAATCATTACCATCAGAGAAATTCAAAATCAAACCACACTGGAGAGTACACCTTACGCCTAGTTAGAATGGCAAAAATAGACAAGGGCAAGAAACAACAATTGTTGGAGAGGATGTGTGGAGAAAGGGGATCCCTCCACTACATTGTTGGTGAAGTGAAGTTATTTAAGCCACTCTGGAAAACAGTTGGAGGTCCCTTAAAAGTTAAAAATTGAACTACCCTATGATCCAGCCATTGCACTACTGGGTGTTTACCCCAAGATACAGGCGTAGTGAAGAGAAAGACCATATGCACCCCAATGTTTCATAACGGCATTGTCCACAATAGCTAAATGGGTGGAAGGGAGCAGGATGCCTTCAACAGATGAATGGATTGAGGTTGTGGTCCATATATACAATGAATGGGACTCTTACTTGAAGCTTTGCTGCTCCTACACTGAAAGAAACGTTCTCCATTTGCTGCAACATGGAAGACACTGGAGGAGATAATGCTAAGTGAAATAAGTCAAGCAGAAGACAATTATCATACCCATGATTTCTCTCATCTATGGAACATAAGAACTACGAGATGATGATCGGTAGGGGGAAAGAAAGGGATAAAAAGAAAGAAGGGGTAATCAGAAGGAATGGCTGCAGAGACCTTATGGACTATGAGAAACAAACCCAGGGAACTCAGAGGGAGGAGGGTGGGAATGGGATAGACTGGTGATGGGTAGTAGGGAGGGCACGTATTGCATGGTGCACTGGGTGTTATACGCAACTAATGAAGCATCAGGCACATGGGAATCCGAGGGGATGTACTGTATGGTGACTAACACAATATAATAAAAATCATTTTTAAAAAAAAAAGAAATAAATAAGAGTTGTGGCCTGAAATAATTATGTGAGTGTATGCGAAGACGGCACTAAGTACTAGGTATGGCGAGCATTTCACCTCTTAGAGCATGTACGCTAAGTACGGCGTGCCAACGCTATTTACCCAGACTGGACAATTGGGAAAGGAAGCTGTTGCTGAGGGACATACATCTGCTCTCAGGTGTCCTGGGAAAATCAACTTCAGAGGAAACACAGACTCTGCTGCTGGGAGGTAAATCGTGACTATGCCGTGCTCCTCTCACACAGCAATTTTTGGCACATGACTACTCAAAGGACATTTTGCAATCAAATAACTAGCATCAGTTAGAGAAATAGAAAGCTTTAGAACTTGTATGGGATAAAACTCTTGGGTAATGGACATTTCTGAGCTTCCTTTGGCGAAGGGAGACCCAGCTGAAGGCCCGCGTTGAAAAGAAATTTGAGGATTCACTTTGCCTTTTCTTGATATAACAAAATATGAAAATTACCACACACAGTTTTATCACATAATATCACAAAATTTTTACTTTAGGAAACTTTGAATAATGATCAATATAGATGACCTATAAGCCAGGGCCATAAATGAGGGTTTCCAAGAGAAAGAATATTATATGCTAGACATATGATAGGCTTAATAGGAGGTGCTGGCAAGAAAATTGAAGCAATCTTTGGATAATTCACATTATTAAGTTCTGTTTGCAATACATGGAAGCTACATACATGGTCTTCCAGAAAAACATCTTTTATACAAATTCTATTAATTTTGTAAAATGTATGGAAACTGTCCACAAATTGGTAAGAAAATGTGCTATAACATTTGACTTTTGATTTATGAGTCTCTTCGCTCATAAATAGTCCACTTGACTTTCCAGCCACTGCAATGACACAAGTAAAGTAAAATACACACATATAGCTAGAAGGGAAGAAATAAAACTGTTCCTATTTGTCCAATGATTGCCTATCTAAAAATCCCAAAGAAAAATATAATAAAAATAAAAACCCATGGTATTTTTAACAAATGGAGTCTGGGTTTGTAAAATAGAGATAAACATACAGAAATAAATTGTATTTCCACAACATATTACTAACAATGAACACATGATACCTTGGGAATTAAAAATACAATACCATATACACTGGCTCTTAAGCAATAGGAATACATAGGGTATAAATCTAACAAGCGTGAAATATTTGCCAAATCACAAATGATAAAGAGTTTTTAAAAGATCTAGCAAATGGGAAACACTTTGCGATTGCCAATTGGAGGAGCTAAGTAAGATGTCAGAGTACCGGCGATTTGATGCTACAAGATTTAATCAATTCATGTCACACTCTCAGCAAGATTTTATTGTAAATATAGATATGAAGATTATTCCCAAATTTATATGGCAATGTACATGGAGGCTCAGAATAACTAAAATAATGTTGACAGCAAAAAGGAGACAAAGTGGGAGAATCAGTCTGTTGGAGTTTAGAGTTTTTATACAACTTCAGTATTCAAGACTGTGCAAATTGCAGGGTTGAACACGGGAGATGCTGGAACGGAAGAGCTTGGCGGGCCAGCACAAACCTGCCTGATCTTGACAAAAATACAAAAGCAATTCAATGCCTTTTCCACAAGTTCCCTAGATTTTTACACTTACACACAAAAATTAACTCAGCAGGAAACAAAAGAAAAAGAAATGTTGCGTGTGACACAGAAAAGAGGGAACCGTCTTACATGTTGTGGAAAGGGTGGGGAATGCAAGCTGGATACATACTCTGGAAGAAAACACAGTATGGAGGTTCCTCAAAATAATAAAAATAGAGCTACCCTATGCCCCAACAATTGTACTAGGTATTTATCAAAGGGCGCAAAGAGCTACTTTTGCCATGAATATGTATTAACTTATATGAAACCTGGATCATTTCCTTGTAGTTGTGTTCCGGGGCCAGAATTTGTGAAAATTTCCAGAACCCTTAAACCACAAGCACGAGAATCATCTATCTAAGTGAAAGGAAACCAGTACGAAGGCGAAAAAGCCTTTTAACTTGCTTTCATATTTTTGTATATGTACAGGGGAGAAACCTGGGGGGAAATGAGAGAGACAGTTATGTAAGTAATTCCAACAAAGACAACACTTTGCCCTGCTGCTGGGTGACAAAACACAAAGAGATCACATTCCAAGGGAGAAGAGGTACTACCTGGTGACCAATGGATATAAACGGGAAGATGATATAAACATTGCCACCTTTCCTTCATCTTCCTTCTTATTGCTACACGTAGGGACACTTTGCCATGCTGTGATTCTCTAGAAGGGACAAGGAACAAAGAAAGAAAATTCTGCACAAACATAACCAGAGGCAATAACTTCGAAAATAAGAGTAGATATCTTGTGACTGAAGATTGAAACATGCAGTCTCTAGTAGTGTAATAAGGTTCATGGGACTTCCTTTTATATTACTGTTGACCAAAGAAAATAGTATCCATGGACTAGGTAAGACCACGGTTACAATGTTTAATATTGTGCATTAGAAGGAATAATCATGAGCAAAAACTAATGAACAGAAGATCAGATAACTTCCTCATTTTTCTTTTCAATGATAAGTTCTGAAGTGTCTGTTCATAATTCAAGAGGGAGAGGTTTTAAAGGCCAAGCAGTAGAAACTAATTAACTGCACTTAAATGGTGTGTGTGCAGTGTGTATGTGTTTATTGCCCAGTAAAAGTAACATAATGAGAGATTTCTTAATTTCACAAATTGTGAAAATGTTATACTTGGCACAGTACTGACTTTTTTCCTTCCCTTTCAATGTTTAAAGTAGATGGGCTGAAACCAACAGCAGAGAATAAAAGACTATTTGGGAAATGAGTTAACATATTATCATCTTTGCCCAATTAGCATTTTATTGGTACCGCTGGGCACTGGAAATTGCTTCAAAGGAGTCTCCACAGAGATTCCAGTGTGGGACGGAACACACATATTCTACATGAAACTTTATGGTCGTCAATGAGGACAAGGTCTACTAATATATATCATGTGGAATTGTGCCCAGTTTGTTTTCAAAGGAAATTATATTTTTAACAAGTTAATCTGCATATCTCATTCAAAAATTCATGCTTTGGAAACTTATTTGCTTCCAAACAATCATGATTTTTAGGCTATAGGAAAATTTACCTTAAATTTGCTATAAGCATTGGGAGAGTTATGAACCAATTCTTGCCCATGGTAGCATATATCTACAAGTTGAATACTTTTTTCTGCTCTGATATGCTCGGTGAGGTAAACAGCTGGTTCACTCCGGGGGATAATTTTCCATATGTTAAATATCAGACACCAACGTAAAATTCACTCTGATGCTATCAAATCTCCCTTGCTTTTCTGTGGCTTGGTCTAATTTGAGCCACTCACTTTTTACAAGTGTTGTAATAGAATTAACCAATAGTTAATGAAGTGTATTGTCTGTGCTTGTCTAGATGCTGCAGCTTAATGTTCTTAATTCCTTTTAGGTCTGACATAAGGCCAGGCCCAGCTCTCATATATGCCTACACAAACAAGGCCATTTTGAAGTTTTAGAGAAGTAAACAACAATTATCTAAATGTGTTGAAAGTCACAAATTTACCTCTCTCAGCAAGTCCTTATGTGGAGAAGAAATATAATTTTCTCCACACTTAATTTGCTATCTTCGGCGAGAGAACCTACCACTGGGAGGAAAGAAAAAATTAAAGCTTTTGGTCCCAGCTGCTGATTTCAGTCCCTTTGCATAATGATTTTCTTTGAAGTGAATTTAAGGCTGTTATTGTTGCCTCCACATTTTGTCCTCTCTGAGGTTGTGTTTTTGATGTTTATGGGAGAGAGACTCACATGATGCCTTGGTAAGTGGTTCAAAAGCAGAGCACTTTGCAATTACGACCGGAAGCTCCAGAGGGGCAACGGCATAGGGCAAGCGAAGGCGAGGCGGGTGCGAAGCGACTCTGTGACTC
>NW_024423675.1:29505873-29506253 GCF_017311325.1 Ursus maritimus
GCTCGATCCCATAACGCCGGGATCATGCCCTGAGCCGAAGGCAGACGCCCAACCGCTGTGCCACCCAGGCGCCCCGGATGTGTTTCAAAGTTAACACTGTAGCTACCCTGAATATAAATGGATTAAAGAGAGGGCAAGAGAGGGGCGCCTGGGTGGCGCAGTCAAGGGTCTGTCTTCAGCTCAGGGCGTGATCCCGGCATTCCGGAAAGGAGTCCCTCATCGGGCTCCTCCACTAGGAGCCTGCTTCTTCCTCTCCCACTCCCCTGCTTGTGTTCCCTCTTTCGCTGGTTGGCTCTCTGCCACATATAAATAAATAAAATCTTTAAAGAAGAAGCCCACATCCCTAAGATCCCTATAAAACAAGGGGCACGGCCTGGGAC
>NW_024423675.1:29508057-29630117 GCF_017311325.1 Ursus maritimus
ACCAATGTAAATGGTTTAAATGCTCCCATTAATGCCACAGGGTTGCAGATTGGATAAAAAGAAATGACCCATCCATTTGCTGTCTACAAGAGACTCATTTTGAACCCAATTCTCATATCAGATAAATTGGATTTTAAACTACAGACTATAGTTAGAGATGCAGAAGGGCACTATATTATTCTTAAGGGAAGTATTCAACAAGTGGATATGACAATTATAAATATATATGCCCCCAACAGGGGAGCAGCAAGATACACAAGCCAACTCTTAACCAGAATAAAGAGACATATAAATAAAAATACATTAATAGTAGGGGACCTCAACACTCCACTCTCAGAAATAGACAGAACACCCTGGCAAAAACTAAGCAAAGAATCAAAGGCTTTGAATGCCATACTCGACGAGTTGGACCTCATAGATATATATAGAACACTACACCCCAGAACCAAAGAATACTCATTCTATTCTAATGCCCATGGAACATTCTCAAGAATAGACCATGTTCTGGGACACAAAACAGGTCTCAACCAATACCAAAAGATTGAAATTATCCCCTGCATATTCTCAGACCACAACGCTCTGAAATTGGAACTCAACCACAAGGAAAAATTTGGAAGAAACTCAAACACTTGGAGACTAAGAACCATCCTGCTCAGGAATGACTCGATAAACCAGGAAATCAAAAATCAAATTAAACAATTTATGGAGACCAATGAGAATGAAAATACAACAGTCCAAAACCTATGGGATACTGCAAAGGCAGTCCTAAGGGGGAAATACATAGCCATCCAAGCCTCACTCAAAAGAATAGAAAAATCTAAAATGCAGTTTTTATATTCTCACCTCAAGAAGCTGGAACAGCAACAGAGGGACAGGCCTAATCCACGCACGAGGAAGCAGTTGACCAAAATTAGAGCTGAAATCAATCAAGCAGAAACCAGAAGTACAGTAGAGCAGATCAACAGGACTAGAAGCTGGTTCTTTGAGAGAATCAATAAAATTGACAGACCACTGGCAAGACTTATCCAAAAGAAAAGAGAAAGGACCCAGATTATTAAAATTATGAATGAAAAAGGAGAGGTCACGACGAACACCATTGAAATTGGAAGGATTATTAGAAATTTTTATCAACAGCTATATGCCAATAAACTAAGCAATCTGGAAGAGATGGAATCCTTCCTGGAAACCTATAAACTACCAAGATTGAAACCGGAAGAAATTGATTCCTTAAACAGGCCAATTAATTATGAAGAAATTGAGTCAGTGATAAACAACCTTCCAAATAACAAAACTCCAGGCCCGGACGGTTTTCCTGGGGAATTCTACCAAACATTCAAAGAAGAAATAATACCTATTCTCCTAAAGCTATTTCAAAAAATAGAAACAGAAGGAAAGCTACCAAACTCATTCTATGAGGCCAATATTACCTTGATCCCCAAACCAGGCAAAGACCCCCTCAAAAAGGAGAATTACAGACCGATTTCCCTAATGAATATGGACGCCAAAATCCTCAACAAGATACTTGCTAATAGAATCCAACAGTACATTAAAAGGATTATCCATCACGATCAAGTGGGATTCATACCTGGGATGCAAGCGTGGTTCAATATTCGCAAATCAATCAGCGTGATACATCATATCAACAAGAAAAGACTCAGGAACCATATGATCCTCTCAATCGATGCCGAAAAAGCATTTGACAAAATACAGCATCCTTTCCTGATTAAAACCCTTCAGAGTGTAGGAATAGAAGGTACATTTCTCAATCTCATAAAAGCCATCTATGAAAAGCCTACTGCAAATATTATTCTCAATGGGGAAAAGCTGGAAGCCTTTCCCTTAAGATCAGGAACTCGACAAGGATGCCCACTCTCGCCACTATTATTCAACATAGTACTAGAAGTCCTTGCAACAGCAATCAGACGACAAAAAGGGATCAAAGGTATTCAAATTGGCAAAGAAGAAGTCAAAATGTCTCTCTTTGCAGATGACATGATACTCTATATGGAAAACCCAAAAGAAGCCACTCCCAAACTATTAGAAGTTATAGAGCAATTCAGTAACGTGGCGGGATACAAAATCAATGCTCAGAAATCAGTTGCATTTCTATACACGAATAATGAGACTGAAGAAAGAGAAATTAGGGAATCCATCCCATTTACAATAGCACCAAAAACCATACGTTACCTTGGAATTAACTTAACCAGAGACGTAAAGGACCTATATTCTAGAAACTATAAATCACTCTTGAAAGACATTGAGGAAGACATAAAAAGATGGAAAGATATTCCATGCTCATGGATTGGAAGAATTAACATAGTTAAAATGTCCATGCTACCCAGAGCAATCTACACTTTCAATGCTATCCCGATCAAAATACCGAGGACATTTTTCAAAGAACTGGAACAAATAGTCCTTAAATTTGTATGGAAACAGAAAAGGCCCCGAATCTCCAAGGAACTGTTGAAAAGGAAAAACAAAGCTGGGGGCATCACAATGCCGGATTTCGAGCTGTAATACAAAGCTGTGATCACAAAGACAGCATGGTACTGGCACAAAAACAGACACATAGACCAATGGAACAGAATAGAGAGCCCAGAAATGGACCCTCGGCTCTTTGGGCAACTAATCTTTGATAAAGCAGGAAAAAACATCCGGTGGGAAAAAGACAGTCTCTTCAATAAATGGTGCTGGGAAAATTGGACAGCTACATGCAAAAGAATGAAACTTGACCACTCTCTCACACCATACACAAAAATAAACTCCAAATGGATGAAAGACCTCGATGTGAGACAGGAATCCATCAAAATTCTAGAGGAGAACATAGGCAGCAACCTCTACGACATCGGCCAAAGCAACCTTTTTCATGATACATCCCCAAAGGCAAGAGAAACAAAAGATAAAATGAATTTATGGGACTTCATCAAGATTAAAAGTTTCTGCACAGCCAAGGAAACAGTCAGAAAAACTAAGAGGCAGCCCACGGAATGGGAGAATATATTTGCAAATGACACTACAGATAAAGGACTGGTATCCAAGATCTACAAAGAACTTCTCAAACTCAATACACGAGAAACAAATAAACAAATCAAAAAATGGGCAGAAGATATGAACAGACACTTTTCCAATGAAGACATACAAATGGCTAACAGACACATGAAAAAATGTTCAAAATCATTAGCCATCAGGGAAATTCAAATCAAAACCACACTGAGATACCACCTTACGCCAGTTAGAATGGCAAAAATAGACAAGGCAAGAAACAACAATTGTTGGAGAGGATGTGGAGAAAGGGGATCCCTCCTACATTGTTGGTGGGAATGCAAGTTAGTACAGCCACTCTGGAAAACAGTGTGGAGGTCCCTTAAAAAGTTAAAAATTGAACTACCCTATGATCCAGCCATTGCACTACTGGGTGTTTACCCCAAAGATACAGACGTAGTGAAGAGAAGGGCCATATGCACCCCAATGTTCATAGCAGCATTGTCCACAATAGCTAAATCGTGGAAGGAGCCAGGATGCCCTTCAACAGATGAATGGATTAAGGAGTTGTGGTCCATATATACAATGGAATATTACTCAGCTATCAGAAAGAACGAATTCTCAACATTTGCTGCAACATGGAAGGCACTGGAGGAGATAATGCTAAGTGAAATAAGTCAAGCAGAGAAAGACAATTATCATATGATTTCTCTCATCTATGGAACATAAGAACTAGGATGATCGGTAGGGGAAGAAAGGGATAAAGAAGGGGGGGTAATCAGAAGGGGGAATGAAACATGAGAGACTATGGACTATGAGAAACAAACTGAGGGCCTCAGAGGGGAGGAGGGTGGGGGAATGGGATAGACTGGTGATGGGTAGTAAGGAGGGCACGTATTGCATGGTGCACTGGGTGTTATACGCAACTAATGAAGCATCGAACTTTACATGGGAATCCGGGGATGTACTGTATGGTGACTAACACAATATAATAAAAAATCATTTTTAAAAAAAAAGAAATAAATAAGTTATGGCCCTGAAATAATTATGTGAGTGTATGCAGACAGCACTAAAGTACTAGGTATGAAGCATTCACCTCTTAGAGCATGTACGTAAGTACGGCGTGCCAGCGCTGTTACCCCAGACTGGACAATTGCAGGAAAAGGAAGCTGTTGCTGAGGACATACATCTGCTTTCTCTGAGTGTCGCAGAATCAACTAGAGAGCACAGACTCTGCTGCTAAGGAGTAAATACGTGACTATATACGTGCTCCTCTCACAGCAATTTTTTTGGCACATGACTGCTCCCAGGACAATTTTCACAATCCAAATATGCATCAGATTAGAAATAAAGCTTTAGAACTTGGGACAAAACAGGTAAATGGACATTTCTGAGCTTCATGAAAGAGGGCCATGAAGGCCACGGTGAAAGAAATTTGTAGAGGATTCATACATATTTCTTGATATAGCAAAGATATGAGAAAATTACCACACAGTTTTATCACATAATATCACAGAATTTTTACTTTAGAGGGGAAACTGAATAATGATCAATATAGATGACCTATAAGCCAGGGCCATAAATGAGAGGTTTCCAAGAGAAAAGAATGTTATTACTTAATATCGACATATATGATAGGCTTAATAGAGTGCTTGGCAAGAAAATTGAAGCAATCTTTGGATAATTCACATTATTAAGTTCTGTTTGCAAATATGTTTATGCATGGTCTTCAGAAAAAACATCTTTATACAAATTCTATTAATTTTGTAAAATGTATGGGAAACTAATCACAAATTGAGTAAGAAAATGATATATAACATTTGACTTTTGATTTATGAGTCTCTTCACAACTCATAAAATACAGTGCCTGACTTTCTAGCCACTGCAATGACACAAGTAAAGGAAGTAAAATACACATATATTAGAAGGGAAGAAATAAAACTGTTCCTATTTGTCAATGATTGCCTATCTAAAAATCCCGAAAAATATATAATAAAAATAAAAACCCATAGTACTAACAAATGAGTTCACCAAGTTTGTAAAATACAAGATAAACATACAGAAATAAATTGTATTTCTATGTACTAGCAATGAACACATGATCGCCAGAATTAAAAATACAATACCATATACACTGGCTCAAAAATAATGGAATACATAGGTATAAATCTAACAAAACGTGAAATATTTGCTTGCCAAAATCTACAAAATGATGATAAAGGAAGTTTTTAAAGATCTAAGCAAATGGGGAAACACTTTGTGATTATGAATTGGAAGACTTCAGAGTAAAGATGTCAAGTCTCAACAAATTGATGCACAGATTTAATCAATTCATGTCACACTCTCAGCAAGATTTTGTGTAAATATAGACAAGATTATTCCAAAATTTATATGGCAATGTATAGATCTCAGAATAACTAAAATAATGTTGACAGCAAAAAGAATAAAGTGGGAGGAATCAGTCTATTTGATTTCAAGTTTTTTTATACAGCTTCAGTATTCAAGACTGTGCAAATTGCAGAGGGTTAGACATAGGAGATCGCTGGAACAGAATCGAGAGCTTGGTAACGGAGCCATACAAACCTGCCTGATCTTGACAAAAATGCAAAAGCAATTCAATGTCGCCTTTTCCACAAAAGTTGCTAGATTTTTTACCTTACACAAAAATTAACTCAACAGGAAACAAGAAATGTTGGCGCGGACACAGAGAAAGAGGAACCGTCTTACACTGTTGGTGGGAATGCAAGCTGGTGCAGCCACTCTGGAAAACAGTATGGAGGTTCCTCAAAATATTAAAAATAGAGCTACCCTATGCCCCAGCAATTGTACTACTAGGTATTTATCCAAAGGACGCAAAACACTTATATGAATATGTGTTAACTTATGAGAAACCTGGAGTCATTTTCCTTGTAGTTGTGTTCGGGAGCCAGGTGTGAAAATTTTTCCAGAACCCTTAAGCCACAAGCACAAGAATCATCTATCTAAGTGAAAGGAAACCAGTATCTTATGAGCGAAAAAAAGCCTTTTAACTTGCTTTCATATTTGTATATGTACAGGGGGAGAAACCTGAGGGAAATGAGAAGACAGGATTATGTAAATGATTCAACAAAGACAACACTTGCTTCTCCTTTTGCCCCAGGTGACCAAAACACAAAAGAGATCACATTAAAAGGAGAGAAGATGCCCACCTGGTAATGGATATAAAGCAGGAAGATGATATAAACATGCCCTTCCCTTCTTCCTTCTCATATTGCTACCTTACGTAGGGACACTTTGCCATGCTGTGATTCTCTGAAGGGACAAGGAGGAGACAAGAAAAATATTCTGCAAACATAAACCAGAGAGGCAATAACTGAAAATAAAGTGAATGTGACTGAAGATGAAGCAACAGTCTCTAGTAGTGTTAATAAGGTTCATGGGACTTCCTTTATATTACTGTTGCCGGCCAAAGAAATAGTATCCCATGGACCAGGTAAGACCAGTTCTAAATGGCTAATATTGTGCATTAGAAGGAATAATCATGACAAAGCTAATGAACAGAAGATCAGGCCTCTTCCTCATTTTTCTTTTCAGCCAAGTAAGTTCTGAAGTGTCTGTTATAATTCAAAGAGAGGAGAGGTTTTTAAAGTTAATAATTAGAAACTAATTAACTGCACTAAATGGTGTGTGTGCACGTGTGTATGTGTTTGTGCAATTAAAATGTATAATGAGAGATTTCTTAATTTCACAAATTGTAGAAAATGTTATACTTCTTTTGAGTACTGACTTTTTTCCTTCCCTTTCAATGTTTAAAGTAGATGGACGTGGAAACCAACAGAGAATAAGAAGACCCTTTGGGAAATGAGTTAACATATCATTATCATCTTTGCCAATTAGCATTTATTGAGCAACTGGGCACTTGGTGCTTCAAGAGTCTCCACAGAGATTCCGTATTGAGACAGGTTTCTATATTCTGTAACTTTATGGTCATCTATTAGAGGACAAGATTAATCTGCTAATGCATATATCATGTGGAATTATTCTTGGATTTGTTTTTCAAAGGGAAATTATATTTTTTAACAAGTTAATCTGCATATCTCATTCAAAAATTCATAACTGGAAACTTATTTGCTTCAATAAATATGATTTTTCAGAGCTGGAAGGAAATTTACCTTGTAAATTGTTGCTATGAGCATTGGGAGAGTTATGAACCAATTCTTGCCCATGGTAGCATATATCTACAAGTTGAATACTTTTTTTCTATCTGATATCGGTGAGAGTAAACAGCTGGTTCACTCCAGGGGATAATTTTCCATGTTAAATGTCATTTAACGTAAAATTCACTCTGATGCTATCAAATCTCCCTTTCTGTAGCAGGTCTAATTTGGTATCACTTTTTTACAAGTGTTGTAATAGAATTAACCAATAGTTAATGGTAAGTATTGTCTGTGCTTGTCTAGATGCTAAAAACTAATGTTCTTAATTCCTTTTGGAGTCTGACACTAAGGCCAAAAAAATAGCTCTCATATATGCCTACACAAACAAGGCCATTTTGAAGTTTTAGAGAAGTAAACAACAATTATAAATGTGTTGGGAGTCACAAATTTACTCTCTCAGCAAGTCATATGTGGAGAAGAAATATAATTTCTCCACATAATTTACTTATCTTCAGCAAGAGAACCTACCCGCTGGGAGGAAGAAAAAAATTAAAACTTAGTCCCAGCTGCTGATTTCCACAGTCCCTTTGCATAATGATTTTTCTTTGAGGTAATTTAAGGCTGTTATTGTTGCCTCCACATTTGCTCCTCTCTGAGGTTGTGTTTGATGTTTATGGGGAGAGAGACTCACATGATGCCTTGGTAGAATAGTTCAGAAGCAGAGCACTTTGCAGTACATTGAGCTCCAGAGAGACAGCAGCAGGGCAAGCGAGAGCGAGCCGGGTGCGAAGCGACTCTGTGACTCGCTGAGGAAATAATTAAACCAGGGCGAAGGCGAGCCTAAGAAGCCCAGAGACAAAACGTCATCATATGCATTCTTTGCCCAAACTTACCCGGAGGAGCCCAAGGACAAGCACCCGGATTCTTCAGTCAGCTGCTCAGTTTGCCAAGAAATGCTCAGAGAGGTGCAAGACCGCGTCTGCCGAAGAGAAATGAAAACCTACCCCCCTCAGGGGAAACAAAAGAGTTGGATCACAATGCACCCAAGGGGCCTCCTTTCGCCATTTTCTCAGTTGGGTCCGAGCATCTCCCCAAATCAGAGAACATTCCGCTTCCCCGTTGATGGCGCTGCAAGGAAAGCGCGAGAGTCGTGCGGTGGTAACTGCGCAGACGGCCGGCGGCCTCAGCAGAAGGCGGCTGAAGAAGGCTGCTAGGCTGAAGGCAACATACGGACAGGATAGTGGGGCATAGAGAGCTAGAGGAAAGCCTGGTGCGGCAGGGAAAAAAGGGGGTGGGGGAGTCGTCAAGGTTGAAAAAAGCAAGAAAAGGAAGCGAAGGAAGACGAGGAAGATAAAGAGGAGGAGGAGAAAGGTGAAGAAGATGATGATGGATGACGACGTTGGATCTAGCAGAGTTTTGCCCCCCCCCCCCGTCTCTAAATCATTTTACACCCCCCACCCTGTACACAACCCCTTTTAAAGAAAAAAAGATTGAAATGTAAGGCTGTGTAAGATTTCTTTTTAAACTGTACAGTGCCTTTTTTTGGTGTGGTTAACACACTACCAATGTGTCTGGAGAGCCCTGTCCTGGCGGTATTTTCAGTGGCCGCTACCCTTGCCTGGGACAGTGTGGGGGTGGTAAATCGGTGTGGGCATTTAAAGCGGGTTCTTGTTGGTGCCCAGTACAGATTAGTTACGTCTGGGATGGCAGTTTTTTTCATCTTCAGTTGTCCCTGATGCAGCTTAACAGGAAGTAAGTGTTCTGTTAACTGCATACCATTCTGTAATTGCAAAGAAAAAAAAAAGTTGCGGCTGTTTTGCTGACATTCTGAATGCTTCTAAGTCAATACAATTTTTTTAATTAAAAAAAAAAAAAAGCAGAGGAATGTGGTCAGGCAGGATGATGCTGAGTCAGGAGCCAGTAGGCTTACCAGGAGTCTGTCCGGTGGAGGGAAATGACCTTGTTCGAGTACCGTGGGCATAACATGATGGGGAAGCTGTGCAGGCGATGGCCAAGGAAGCCAAGCGAGCAGGTTTTAGTTTCCAAGCTCTGATCCATCTGAGAAAGACTGCAACTCTGACCACAGAAGCCGGCAGCAAAGGACATGAGGATGCCCAGGGTGGGACCAGGCTAGCCACACCCACAATTTGCCAAACCCGCCTCTGGCAACTTGGTCAGAGGATTCCGAGAACACCTCAAGGTAATGATGATTCATTTATTTTGCCAGTATGAGGTCAGCTGATCACACCTCTCCCTAAGAGGAGCTAGTGAGAGCATAAAATACGAAAGGAGTTAAGCAATTATCTTCTAAAAGATTGAGCATTACCTAAAATGACTGTTTATATTCTCAAACTGGACTTAAAAGGACAAGCTGTTGTAGTCCCCCACCGCTCCTCCAGTCCCTCTACTTATCAGATTTGGTGCCCATGCTACATACACTACAAATGCAGCCTCAGATCAATAACAAATAACTCTGCATAAGGTTCCTAAGAGAAATAAGTGCAGGAGGTAATGACAAGCAAAGCCATATTTTATTTATAGCTAGACTTTACTTTCTATTCTCAGTAACTCGACAACGCAAGTGAGCTGGGATAAACCTTGCAAAGTATTCTACCTAAGCTAGACCTGCGTAGTTATCAGTAAGTATAATACCCGCTCTAATTACTTCCCCTATATGAAAATGATTATTTGTTAATTGACTCTTATTCTTACAGTAAAAGGAAGAACAATAAAGTTATAAATTAAAAAAAAAACAATAGGAGGCACCTGGGTGGCTCAGTCGGTTAAGCAGCGGCCTTTAGCTCAGGTCATGATCACAGGGTCCTGGGATGGAGCCCCACATTGGGCTCCCTGCTCAGTGGGGAGCTGGCTTCTGCCTCTCCCCCCTGTTCCTGCTCTCACACTCTCTCTCTCTGTCTTAACTAAATAAAATCTTAAAATAATAATAATAATACAAATGGGAGGAAAAAACCCCACACTGGAACATTAGTATAAATAGAAATAAAGGTCAGGAAATAGGACAAGAGGGAAAGCATTGGCCCATTGTTCAGAGTGTCATTGGCCGAAACTGATCAGTCCATGCCTTCTAGGACAACGACATTAGTCCTGACCTTGGTTATTCTTTAGAAGACAAAGTATACTACTGGAGCCAAGTGCAAGTTACCCCAAAATGTGCCACACTGGCATATTGATAATTTTAAATAGAAATCACTTAAGTGACAGCCAGTGCAAGGACACTCAGACCCTCCTCTGTCCCCCCAAAATCAGGAAATAAACACCCCTTTTGAAATGTACCCTCCCTGTACTAAGAAGTAAAAAGACATTCTTATCACCAGAGATAAGAACTTTAAAGCTGAGAAAGCTACAGAAACAAACTTTGTTACTTTTTTCTAATCACTACCTCTGCCCAAATTCCACTTAGAATTCCTTACTAATTAAAGCTCCCAAACATCTGTTTTCTTTATCCTGTCAATTCCTTACAAATTTATTGTCTCTGTCTAATGAGTATAAAAACAGCCTGCTTGGTCATTTCTTTAGATCTCATTTTCCTTATTGGGCCTCCATGGGCATGTAAAAAACTTTTTTTTCTTATTTATCTGTTTCATGTAAATTTCTTAGTGCAGCTGGAAGACCTTGAAGGATAGAGGAAGAATTTTTCATTCTGTATAATACGAAGAAAGAAATATTATGCTTCAACTTTTCTGTTCTATTTTATAACCACAAGGTAAGAGAGAAGTTGCTGGAACTACACATATTTATTTTTTATTTTATTTTTTAAAAGATTTATTTATTTATTACTTTAGAGCAAGAGAAAGAGAGTGCAAGGGGGAGGGGCAATGGGAGAGTGAGAGAGAGAATCTCAAGGAGACTCCCTGCTGAGCACAGAGCCAGACTTGCAGGTTGATCTCACAATCCTGAAATCATGATCTGAGCTGATATCAGGGAGTCAGACACTTAACCAACTGAGCCACCCAGGCACCCCTGGAACTACACATTTTTAATTCCTTGGAAAACCCCATCCCACAGGGTGTAGGTAGGAGCACTCTAACCTTTGTAAATGGAAAAGATGAAGCAAAATGGTCCTCTTGTTAGGGAGTGAAAATGGAAGTATAGAACAATAGGACAGGATTTCCAATCCCTAATGCCCAAATACATAAAGCAGATAATTTATGATATGGTGACCTTGAAAATAAATCAGAAAGTGAAAAAGTTATGAGTACCTCCTGCTTCTTTCGCATCAGTTTGCCATCAGGTGAAAGCAGGCACAATAGGAATATCCATTTCTTCTCATTTTCCATATTCTATAACCCCATTTTTTGACATTTGATGAATCCATAGAAGCAAAATATGTGTAATTATACCTCAGCCTGCCATTCATTTTTTTCAAATGAGCCTTGTAATAAAGGCTTTGAGCATAGGAATGGTAATTATGCCTGGCATACTTCAAATTTAGAAATTTGAAAACCCTACTCTAAACCTCTTACAGTTCTGGGGCTCCTGAGTGGCTCAGTCGGTTAAGCGTCAGACTCTTGGTTTTGGCTCAGGTCATGATCTCAGGGTCGTGAGATCAAGCCCCAAGTCAGCCTCTGCACTGGGTGTGGAGCCTGCTTGAGATTTTCTCTCTCCTTCTCTCTCTCTTTNNNTCTCCCTCTTTAAAAGAAACAAAAAAATAAAAATAAACCTTTTACAGTTCTGCTTGGATAGTCTTATTGTTATTTTTTTTCTAGAGTGATAATGTGGGTAACTTAGTTCATACCCTTGCCTTCAGGTAGGCTCACACACACACCCTTTACCAGGAGATTGGCCTTTTGTTAACAAATTTCAAAGAAAGAAATTTTACTAATTTCTTCTCATTTAGCTTAAACATTTCAGGAAATGTTATTTTAAGTATATTTGTAATTCACATTCTGAAGTGTTAGCACTTTTCTCATAAGGAGAAATAATAGGCTGTTGGGCAGATCATGAAGAATTTCCTATTGTCTCTTTTTCTAAAGATTAAAAATATATTGGGGCGCCTGGGTGGTTCAGTCGGCTAAGCATCCTACTCTTGATTTCAGCTCAGGTCGTGATCTCAGGGTGCTGAGATGAAACCCCACACTGGGGGCTCTGCACTCAGTGGGGAGTCTGTTTCCTCTTTCTCCCTATCCTTCTGCCCTGCAACCCCTCTCCCTCTCTAAAATAAATAAATATATCTAAAAAAAAAAATATATATATATATATATATATAATCTCTGTGTGTGTGTATTTCTGGGGTGCCTGTGTGGCACAGTTGGTTAAGCCTCTGACCCTTGGTTTTTCAGCTCAGATCATGATCTCAGGGTTGTGAGATGGAGCCCATGTCAGGCTCCATGCTTAGCACAGAGTTTGCTTAAGACTCTTTCTCTGCTTCTCTCTCAAATAAATAAATAAATCTTAAAAATACATATTTCTTTTCCTCAGCACCCCCCCCCATATATTCAGAATTTTTGTATTCTCATCTGATATGTCTAACTCTCAAGAGGTACAACTACTTTGAACGTCCACTCATTTTCTAGTTCTCTGCCAATGAGGGAAAGCAATTCAAGGCCATTTCTATGCAGCATCTTGCCTTTCTATCTCCCTAGCTGTGTGTAGCTAAATTGCTTAGACCTATGTGGTCATGCAAAATTCTTAGATTGTTAGAATTAGCTCACTTCTTTTATAGGTCTCACGAAACCCCCAGTAGGTAAAAGAGGAGAAACAGCTTTCCTCCCACATCCTCTCTAGCATGTTATAATTAAACAATAAGAAAATTTTTGGATAAAATTCTGATCCTCTGTAATATTTATGGATATAAGGTTGGTGAAGTCATAGCTGCTGCTTCTTTTTAGTGATCTGCAAACACCTGAACTGTATCAGAGGCAGAAAAACCACAGCCCACTATCAAAGCCACATTTAAAAGAACCACCAGGGAGACAGAGGGATATTTAGTGATTAAGACTATCTTACATTCTCTAAGGAAAAATAAGAAGAATAACAGAAAGAATTTTTGTTTAATAACAGAGAGTACATCATTCTACTAAATAGATGAGCAATGAGAGAAACATTTAAACTTTTTCTATACAGAATTTAGTATTCTCATAACATATAAATTGATCACAGCTCTAAAAGTATTTTATTTTATTTTTTGTTTCAAGTTTTTATTTAAATTCTAGTTAGTTAACATATAAGGTAATATTGGTTTCAGGAGTAGAATTTAGTGATTCATCACTTATATATAACATCCAATGTTCATCACAAGTGCCCTCCTTTAAAGTATTTTAATAGTACTTTTCTAAATCTCACTTTAAGACTCTTAATTCATTCTAATTTTAAAGCTGTATGACAGGGGCGCCTGGGTGGCACAGCGGTTAAGCATCTGCCTTCGGCTCAGGGCGTGATCCCGGAGTTCTGGGATCGAGCCCCACATCAGGCTCCTCCGCTGGGAGCCTGCTTCTTCCTCTCCCACTCCCCCTGCTTGTGTTCCTTCTCTCACTGGCTGTCTCTGTCTCTGTCAAATAAATAAATAAAATCTTTAAAAAAAAAAAAGCTGTATGACAAAAAAGTACTTTTTTTCCATAGCAGAAATTTAATATTAACTGGGTAAAAATAGAGTTAGCTCTAGGCAACATTGATAGCAGGAATAATTAATTATCCTTCTGAGTACAGAATCTGAAATAAAATGATGACTTATTAATGTCTGTACCAATATTGCTATGGTGATCTGAACATATCTTGGACAAACAAAAATATCCCAATAGCAAGAAAACAAAAGAAAATTATCTTAGAATGGAAATACATTCTTATTTAAACCTGACTCCCCAAGAAATTTATCAGGAGAGTTCTTAGTTTTTTAAGACAACTATATATTCAAAATATTAAGTCAAAGGGATACACGCACCTCAATGTTTATAGCAGGATTATCTATAATAGCCAAATTATGGAAAGAGCCCAAGTGCCCATCGACTGATGAATGGATAGAGAAGAGGTGGTGTATATACTGTATCCACATCTATAAAGCCATTTTCATGTGTCAGAACGAGGCTTAAATCAATTGATATGTAGGGAATATTTAGAATGGAGCCTGGCATAAAACAATGGTCAAAAGTGTTAGCATTTTTGTTTTTCAGAGAATTGTCTTTCTCTAATTCTGAAAGGCATTTTTGTATAAGATGGAATGAGAGAGGTGAAGCTTCTGAGAACAATGCCTCATGTTTTGCTGTGCAGACAGTTGTTAACACCTATTTTATATATTTTCCTTTTCTGCATTTGTCTTTGTTTTTGAGTATATCTAATTAATTAGTCCTAAAATTTTTACTGTTAGTTAATTTCATTCCAGTCATTCTTCTCTGTCTTCACTACTCATATTTCCCTCACTTTTTCATAGAATTGTTTCCATTTTATAATCTATACAGTCCAATTTTCAACTCTTCTTGTATAGTTTCTCTACATTCTTACTCTCAGGCATTTATACTAGTAAATTGCTAGTAAAATATATAGTTAAGATTGGTTTAAAAATGTTAAAAATCACATAAATACTGGATTTTTAAAAAGGGAATTCATATGTTCTTAAAAACATTCCATGTTTTCTATTAAGTTCAAAATTGAAAAACTGATTAAAATTTTATATCATGAACTTTCTAAGAGCAATTTTTTAAAAAAGATGGCGTTTTTAACTTGTTTTAAATTGATTTGATTCAGTGACTATAAGAAAACATACTTTGCATGACTTCAGTTTTATTTTAGGGCATATCAATGGTCTATAATGTAGAATGTTCCATGTGCACTTGAAAAAAAAGATATATTCTGTTATTGGTGGTTTATTCTAGAGATGTCTGTTTGATCTAGTGGATTTACAGTGTTGATATCTTCTATTTCCTTGTTGTTCTTTTGCCTAGTTATTTCATTCATTGTTGAAAGTGAGCTATCAAAGTTTCCAAATATTATTGTTGACTTGTCTATTTCTTTCTTCAATTCTGCCAGTTTGGGTTTCATTTATTTTGAGGTTTTGTTCTTAGCTACGTATGTTGTTAACTGTTATTTTTTATAACAGATTGACTCTTTTAGCATTACAGAATATCCATTTTGCATCTAGTAAGAATTTTTGTCCTAATACGTTTTTGTCTGATGTTAGTACAGTCATTCTAACTCTTTTTTGGTTATTGCTTCCACAATATATCAGTTTCCATCTTTGACTCTAAATATATGTGTTATTGAATCTAAAATGTGTCTCTTGTAGACAGCATATAATTGAATCATGTTTTTTTCCTTATTCTTCTAATCTCTGTCTTTGATTGCAGTATCTTATCAGTTTTTATTTAGTGTACTTACCGAAAAGATCAGATTTACTTCTGCCCCTTTGCTTTTTGTTTTCTATATACCTATATCTTTTCCCTCTATTCCTCTATTATCATTGTCTTTTTTATTAAATAGATATTTTGTTGTATAGAATTTTAATTCTTGTTTCCTTTGTCATTATTTATTTATTTTTTTTATGTTCCAAGTTTTTATTTAAATTCTAGTTCGTTAACATATAGTGTAATATTAGTTTCAGGAGTAGAATCTAGTGATTAATCATTTATATATAATACCATACAAGTGCCCTCCTTAATACCCATCACCCATTTAGTGCATCCCCTGTCCACCTCCCTTCTAGCAACTTCAGTTTGTTCTCTACAATTAAGAGTCTCTTATGGTTTGTCTCCCTCTCTCTTTCTTTTTTTTCTTTCTCCTATGTTCATCTGCTTCATTTCTTGAATTCTGTTGCTATAAACATCGGGTTGCATGTGCCCCTTCCAATCAGTTTTTTTGCATCCATTCAATAAATACCTAGTAGTACAATTGCTGAATTATAGGGTAGTTCTATTTTCAACTTTTTAAGGAAATGCCATTCTGTTTTCCAGAGTTGCTGCACCAGTTTGAATTCCCACCAACAGTGTGAGAGGGTTCCCCTTTCTCCACATCCTCACCAACATCTGTTGTTTCCTGTGTTCTTAATTTTAGCCATTCTGATAGGTGTGAGGTGATATTTCATCCGTAATTTTATTTGTATTTCCCTGATAATGAGTGACGGTGAGCATCTTCTCATGTGTCCATTGGCCATCTGGATGTCTTCTTTGGAATAATGTCTATTCATGTCTTCTGCCCATTTCTTAACTGGATTATTTGCTTTTTGGGTGTTGAGCTTGATAAATTCTTTGTAGATTTTGGATACTAACCTTTATCAGATATGTCATTTACAAATATCTTCTCCCCTTCCACAGGCTGACTTTTAAGTTTGTTGATTGTTTCTTTCACTGTGCAGAAGCTTTTTATCCTGATGAAATCCCAGTAGTTCATTTTTGTTTTTCTTCCCCTTGTTTCTGGAGAGATATCTAGTAAAAAGTTGCTATGGCTGGTGTCAAAGAAGTTGCTGCTTATGTTCTATTCTAGAATTTTGATGGTTTCCTGTCTCACATTTTAGTAATTTTTATAGTGGTTGCCCTAGGTATTACAATTAGCATCTTAACTAAAAATAGTCTAATTCAGATTAATATCAGCTTAGATTTAATAGTATACAAAAACTTTGGTCCAGAATAGTTTCATTTCTTTTTCCCACCTTTGTGCCATTGTTGTCAAATTACATCTTTATACAATATAAACACATCAATACTATTTTATAATAATTGTGTATGCAGTTGTCTTTTAAATCAGATAAGAGGAAAAAAAAGCCACAAATAAAATACATATATTGTGTCTTTTGTATTTACTGGTCAATTAACTTTACCAGTGTTCTTTATTTCCTTGTATGGATTCAAATTACTCTGCAGTATCCTTTCATTTCAACCTAAAGATCCCCTTCAGTGTTTCCTAAAGAGAAAAACTGTTAGTGATAAATTCTTTCAGCTTTTGTTTATCTGGAAATGTCTTAATTTTTTCTTTTTTTGTAGGATAGTTTTGCTGAATATAGAATTCTTGGTTGGAAATATTTTTGGATACGTTATGGCCCTTTGGGTATGTTATGCCAACAACTCCTGGCTCCATGGCTTGTGATAAAAAGTCAGATGTTTATTTTATTGAGATTTTCTTGTATGCTATGACACTTTGCTCTTGCTGCTGTTAATATTTTCTGTTGGTCTTTAAACAGTGTGATTATAATGTATCTAGGTGTGGTACTCCTTGATTTGGTCCAACTTGGTTTATGTTGAGCTGTTGGCATGTGTAGATTGTTACTTGTTTTAATAAAATTTGGAAAATTTTCCCCACTTATTTATGCAAAGTTTTTTTGTTTTGTTTTGTTTTGTTTGCCTTTTTCCTCTCTCCTCCTTATGAGATTATTATTATGCATACGTTGGTATAATGATTGTGTCTCATAGGTCAGTGAATCTTTATTTATTTTTCTTCATTATTTTTTTCTTCCTGTTTCTCAGAGTGGATATTTTCAATTGAACTATCTTCAAGCTGACTGATTCTTTCTTCTGCCAATTCATATCTGTTGAGTCCCTCTAGAGAAATTTTTATTTCAATAATTTTACCTATCATCCACAGAATTTCCATTCATTTATTATTACTTTTGTCATCATTATCTATTAATTCATTCTCTCTATTTGGTGAGAAATAATTTTCATACATTTGTTGATGTTTTAAACATGACTTTCTTTAGCTTTTTTTTTAAACTGTATTTTTAATTGTTGATGCTAAGTCTTTGTCTACTAGGTATAAAATCAGGCTCCTAAAGAACAGTTTCTATTGACTGCATTTTCCCCTCATACATGGGCCATGTTTCCCTTTTTCTTTATAGATTTCCTATTTTTTTATTAAAAAAAAATACTGTGAGTTTCCTGGGCTACTGACATAGTCTGTATTACCTATACCGAATAGCTACTAAGGTCTCTGCTTGATTAGTTTAGTAATCAGTTAATGACTGGACAGGGGTTTCCCTAAATGCCTTGCACCAAAATACCTATTTGCCAAGGGGTTCTCTGTGTGTGATGAGGCATGACTTTAATTTTGGCACTTTAAAATTGAGGTCCTTACTGTGCCATTCAGGAGATCCCACCCCTCACATATATGTTTTTAATGTTTGAGGATATCTTAGGGAGATAAGAAGTGTTAATTCTATATATTCCTATTGATTTTTTAAAGTTACCTCAGAGTATAGTAGTATTCTGAACATTGAACTTCTCTACTTTGTGTGGTTTTCTCTAGTACAAATTACATAATTATGGGAGTTGCTCTTTTGAAGAGTCCAAATATATATAAATTACAAAAATTGATGTATTTTAAAGAGATATTTAACCAAAACATATTATTTATGTGAAATATCTTCAGCTTTGCCAAGAAGATTGTCACAGCTACTTACATGAAAACTGGACATTTTAACATCAATTTTGATTTTCATGAACTTTAACTTTTAAGATATTATATTGCTATTTCCAAAGACGACAATATTTACTAATTGTATTTCAGTTTTCCATAGATTCTTCTATGTTATTTATTTTAATATTTGTCATTCTATATACCTCTATTTCATTCTTAATCAAAAAATTTTAAAAGCAAAAAGAAAGAGAGAGACTAAAAAGATTGAAAAATGTGATTCTTCCCCTGTTCCCAATTTGGTGCTTATTCTTTGGAAAGAAAAATAAAAAGTCTCAAAAATTTGTATAGTAGTCTGCTGTGAATGAGTTATTTACCTAAACAATGTGTCAGTCTATAAAAGACACAATATTTTCATCAATTTTGGTGAAAACCCACTTAGCATTCTAAATAAATCATATTTTTTCACTTCACTTATTTATCCATCCAAAGGCAAAGTTTCCTGGTGGAGACTGTTTGGAACTCTTTTTCTAATTTTCTACTGATCCAAAATGTATCAATATTAAAAAGAAAAAAAAATTTAATAGCCATATTGCCAGAAGAAAAAGAGGAAAGGGGAATTCTCCTTGAGAATTGCCATCTAATGAGGCCCATCAAAAGCTTGTTGTAGGAAATGCCAAGCTTGATTGTTTGGAAATCTCAACCGTACATATTTCCATTAAAATCCCAACCAGGTCCATTTAATTTTTTCACAGATAAACAAAATGCCCTTTATTGCATTGAATGCAATTTTGACAGATGGCTCTTAGCATTCTGTCCAGGTGTAAAAGACAAAGATAAATGAATCTGTTCTTTTTAATTCACACACTTTATGACTTTCATCTCCACCTGAAAGCATCCTTTGGCTCTATATCTCCTTCATGAACCCAGTAAGCGACAGCTCTTCTTCGAGCTGGAGATTGCTTCATTGTGCTTCTAAAGAGAAGCTACCTCTGCCTGAAATAATCAGTTTGGGAGCACAGCAACCAAATTATTCTTACCATGATTTCAAACATATTATTATTTAGTTCATTAGAATTATCTTAAATGCACATAAACCTATTAGATTTACCTATGCATGGATTATCTGTAACTAGAGTTTAAGGTGATTAAGGCTTTAAGATATTCATTATTATGTAAATGTTAATTAAATGTCCATTATCCAATGTAAAGCAAAATTAAAGTCAGTTTAAATAACTGAAATTATTTTTAATTTTATATTTCTTGTTGATAACATTAAATTCTGAAAATCTGTAACATTGAGCTTAAATTTAAATTATACCAAATTGTCATTGATCAAAATCTTCAGGCACATTTTATAATACTGTTTTAAAAAATTTAGTAGGTAAATTTTAAATAGTAAATTATTACTACACATTATTTTATTTATAATAGAATAAACCCTCATTAATTTTCAATAAAATAAGAAGAATGATATAAAAATATTCAGTTGCAATGGATCAAAGAGCATTTGAAGAAGTGAATGTTAACATATCCCTCTCCATACTAACGTGACCTCCTGAAAAAGAATTATACATTTTACATTGAAAAAAAAAACTTGTCCTTATAATTTAGTTTAGGAATAAGAATGTATTATAGTTCATTTTTACTGGTATAAAAAGCAATCTCACTGCATAAAAGTCAACAGTTACTTGCTTTTTTTAAATATTTATGTTATATTTATCTAACTATGTAAATAGAATCCCATATTAGTAAGGGAGTTGTTTCTAAATTGTGATTTATAGAAGCCTCAGAGTTGTCTACACCCTTTCAAGTGGTTGTGAGGTCAAAATTGTTTTCAAACGAGTACCGGGCATTATTTCATATTTGCCTTTTTCACAGTGTTAACACTTGTACTTGCTGGTACAAAATAACTGATAGTAAAATCACAGGTGCCTTAGCAGGAAACAAGGATACAGCCAGCACCAAACCATACTAGTAGTGATCACATTCTCAACCACAGTTCCCACGTGAATGTCATTTGTATACTAATCCTCATTTTATACTGCCTTTCGTCATCATTCGACTCAATTATCACCTTTCTTTTGAAGAAAAAACTTCAATTTGATTCAAAGACAACAAGTACTTTTGTTTTTTCTTTAATTCATTGGTGACTCCTCAATCTTCTTTAAATATTTCCCCCATTCTCCCATACTTTTAACAGATGGAGTATACCAGAGAAAAGTCTCTGGACAACTAAATACCACTGATATTGTGAGAACTCTCAAATCAAGATTATACTTCATATATCTACCTTCCTGCTCCGTATTTCCTTTTGGATGGCTAATAAATAAGAAAACACTTTTATTTTGGAAGACAAGGGAGAGGATCCTAACGGGAGAGAAATGTTTAGAAATTTCTGGGGCTATGAAACAAATAGGGTCAGACTGACAAAAGAGCACATTAATAAGACTCTACCTGAAAAGAAAGTTGACAGGAGTAAGCAATACAGCTTCAACATTCCTTCTCCGAGAGACTGATAAAAACATGGGCCTGTGGTAGAGGTGTGAATTGAAGGGTATTAATATGTAAGCCATTTCAGTTTCTCATACACAGAGCAGCTATCTTCATAATTCACTCCAAGAGGTTTATTCAGTTCAGTTTGCTCACTCAGTATTGTTGAACATTGTTCAGACACACGCTTAAATGTGAAAAGTCAGTTAAAATGGAGGCAAAAATCTCAGCGGGATTTGGGAAACCTCTACAAATTTGGGAAAAGAAAAAAATATTGATACAAATTAAATGCTATAATTTCCTCTGATTCTTTTTCTTTTTGTAAAATAGGTTTATTGAGATATAAAATTATCACAAACTTCACCTATTTATAAGTGTACAATTCAGTGGGTTTTAGTACTTCACCACAATTTAGCTTCAGAACATTTTAATCATCCCAGAAAAAAACCACTACCATTAGCAATCACTTTCCCTTCTTCCCCTCCCCTAGCATTAGGCAAATATATATCTAATCTTTTAATTAGTAACTTCTCCCATTTAGCATAAAGTTTTTAAGGTTCATCCATGTTGCAGCAGTATTTCATTCCTTTTTAAAACTGAAATGTTTACTGAAATAATTGTAGATTGATACATAGTTGTAAGAAATGATAGATCCCTTGTACACTTTATCTACTTTCTCCCCAGACATCCTTTTGCAAAATTATAGTATAACACCACCACAACTAGGATATCAGCATCGATGCAATGCACTGATTTTATTTAGATTTTCCCACTTCTACTTGTACTCCATTACATATATTTTTGTTTAATGCTATACAATTTCATTACATGTATAGGTTTTTGTATCCACCAACACAGTCAAGAATCCCAATAGTTCCATCACCATAAGGACCCCTACTGTTGCCCTTTTATAATCATGGCAACATTCTCCCCCCCCCCCCGCCCCCGTCATCCTTCCCTCCCATAACCCTGGCACTGGTAACCATCAATCTGATCTCCATTTAAAAATGTTATATGAATGACGTGCACCTGGCTGGCTCAGTCTGAACAGTATGCGATTCTTGATCTTGGGATAATGAGTTCAAGGCCCACGTTGGTGTAGAGAATACTTAAATAAATTTAAAAACATTTTTAAAAATGTTATATGAATGAAAGAATACAGTATGTAACCTTTAGGATAGGCTTTTAGCTCAGCATAATTCCCCAGAGATTCCACAAAGTTGAATGCATCAATAGTTCATTAGTTTTGATTACAGAATAGTATTCCATGGTATGTAATACAGTTTATTTAACCATTCACCTATTGGAGGACATCTGGGTTCCTTCCAGTTTTGGCTATTACAAATAAAGCTTTTATGAACATTTGCATAGACATTTTGCATAGAAAAAAAAAGAAATTTTTGTGTGAACATAAGATTTCATTACTCTGGAAAATGTCCAAGGGTGCAATTCCTGGGTCATATCATTGTTGCATGATTAATTTTAATAGAACTATTAAACAGTTTTCCCAGTGTGGTTGTATCATTTTACATTCACACCTTCAATATACGAATGATTCAGTTTCTCCACATTCTTGCCAGAATTTGCTGCTATCACTATTTTTTTATTTTAACCAGATCAGTGTATAGTGGTATCTGACTATAATTTTTATTCACATTTCTTTCATAACTAGTTATGTTGAACATCTTTTTATATGCTATTTGCCGTCTGTATATTCTTCATGGTGAAATGTGTGCTAATGTCTTTTCTCAATTTTCTAATTAGATTTTATGTTTTTTACTATTCAGTATTAGGGAATTTATGTATTCTAAATAATAGTCCTTTGTTGGATACGTGGTTTGCAAATACTTTCTCCCAGTTTGTAGCTTGTCTTCTCATCCACTTCATTTGGACTTCTGCAAATGGAAAGACTTTAATTTTGTTGATAGCTAATTAATAATTTTTTCCGTTTACATATCATCCTTTCAGTGTCAAATCTAAGAACTCTTTGCCTACCCATATTTCCAGAAATTCAAAATCAATCAATCGGTCAATCCCAGAAATTTTCCCCTCCTATCCTTTCTTCAAGATTTATAGTTTTAGCTTTCACATTTAGCTCTGTAATCCATCTTGAGTTACTTTATACAAAAGGTGTAAGGTTTAGGTGAAAGTTATTTTTCTCCCCCTTTAGATGTCTAACTGTTCCAGCATCATTTGTTGAAAATACTTTTTTTCCCTCTATTTCATTGCTTTTGCACCCGTGTCAAAAATCAATTGGATGCATTTATGCCAGTGTATTTCTGGCTTCTGTGCTCTGTTACATTAGTCTGTGTCTCCACCAATACCACATTGTCTCAGTTTCTTTTTCTTGCCTTATTGTAGTGTCTAGATTTTCCAGTACTATGCATAAGACAGGTGAGAACAGACATTCTTGTTTTGTTGTGAATTTTAGGGGAGATCATTCAGTGCTTCACAAGTAAGTATGGTGTTAGGTGTAGGTTTTAATAGATGCTGTTTATCAAATGGAGCCAAGTATATTCTATTCCTACTCTTCAATTTCCTTTATTCCTAACTTGGTAAGTGAATACGGCTTGGATTTTGTTAAATGCTTTTTTTCTGTGTCAATCTATCTATTCATGTGTTTGGTTTGTTTTTGTTTTTGTTTAGTGTGTTGATATGGTAGACTAAATTGATCTTTAAATTGTTGGAACAGCTTTCCATACCTGGAATATATTCTACTTTGTCATGATGTATACTGTTTTTATATGTTGTTGGCTTGGGATTGCTAAGATGTTATTGAGAATCTTTGCATCTAAACTCATGAGAGATGTATCTGTAGTGTTTTTTGGTTTTTTTGGGTTTTTTATTCTACCTTGGTATCAGAGTTACACTCATCAAATGAAAAGTGTTTCTTCTTCTTCCTGAATAAAATCTGTAAAACTGCTCTTAATTTTTCTTTGCATGTTGGTACAATTCTCCAGTGAAATTATCTGAGCCTCAATATATTTATTTCTGAAACTTTTAAAATATAAATTAAATTTCTTCCACATTTATAAATCTATTCATATTATCTATTTCATCTTGGATGCATTTTGTACTTTATGACTTTTCAAGTATTATTCCATTAATTCCAAGATTATAAGTATACATTTTTTTCACAATATTCCTCATTATTTTTTTTAACGCCTGCAGGACCTATTTATCCTTTCTTTCATTCCAGATAATACTGATTTGTATCTTCTTTTCTATTTTTGTCAGTTTTGGTAGAGAGTTACCAATTCTGTTGATTTTTGTAAAGAAAACCTATTATTTCACTGATCATGTATTTTTTTTTCAATTTTGTTGATTTTTGCCCTTCATGATTTTCTTCCTTCTACTTGTTTTTGTTTTCTTTTTTCCTAGTCTCTTGAGATAGGAACATAAATTATTGATTAGAATGTTTCCTCATTTTAGGGGCGCCTGGGTGGCTCAGTCGTTAAGCGTCTGCCTTCAGCTCAGGGTGTGATCCCGGCGTTATGGGATCGAGCCCCACATCGGGCTCCTCTGCTATGAGCCTGCTTCTTCCTCTCACACTCCCGCTGCTTGTGTTCCCTCTCTCGCTGGCTGTATCTCTCTCTGTCAAATAAATAAAATCTTTAAAAAAAAAAAAAAGAATGTTTCCTCATTTTAAATGAATTTATAACATTTAATGCAACATATTTCCCTTTCAATGCTGCCTTATCTCCATGCCATAAATTTTGATTGTTGTACTTTTAGTTTCATTCACTTTCATATATATATATTGTATATATGTACTGGGCTTTCCTTATAGTCCATGGTTTATTTAGAAGTATCTTGTTTGATTGCCATATGTTTAGAGACTTTTAAACTTGTCTTTGTTATAGTTAATTTCTAGATTAATACTTTTATGAGAACTACCTTGGTTGTAATCCTGGATTACCATTTCTAGTTTATGCATTGTTGGACAAATTACCTAACCTCTTGGTTTGCTTCCCTTATCTAAAAATAGGAATCATATAGATAGTACAGATAGTAACTATCTGTCTAACTCAAGGAAGTGCTATATAATAACTTATGCTAAGATAAACTTAAGAATTTTTGTTTTACTGTAAAATATAACTGCCTTTGATCTCATCCAAAGATAATGATTGCTAATGGGTAAAAATTGGTTTATTCTTATTAGGTGATTTACTATCATGGACTACTAGAATACGGTTGAGTACTTTTGTATGTTTACATCATACTTCAAAATAGAATGTGTGTTGTCATATGATGCTATTTTAAATTATGGCCAATATTGTATAAACAAATGTAAAAGAAGATTGATATAATTAAAACAACAGTGGGCTGGAAGTCCCTTGAGATTTACCCAGTTGAAATCACTTAAAGTCTTCAGCTTTACTTTTCTCATCTGTAAAATAAGATTTAACTAGATAATCTCTGGGGTTCTTGAAATCTCTTCACTCAAGGCTGTGAATAGTCTCCATATTTAAGGTGTCTTTTTTTTTTTTTTAAGATTTTATTTATTTATGTGACAGAGAGACAGCCAGCGAGAGAGGGAACACAAGCAGGGGGGGGTGGGAGAGGAAGAAGCAGGCTCCCAGTAGAGGAGCCCGATGTGGGACTCGATCCCAGAACGCCGGGATCACGCCCTGAGCCAAAGGCAGACGCTTAACGACTGCGCTACCCAGGCGCTCCCATATTTAAGGTGTCTTATTTAAATAACTCCTTCTTACTGCTTTAGGGTCATAGTTATGTAAAGCATATCTTTTCTTTTGTTATTCTAAATGCTGTCAGAATGCATGTCAGGAATCAAGGAGACAGACAAGAGCTGTCATTTACTTACTAATGAATTACTATATTGATGAGGAGTTCTATATTGAAGCAATACTTGAACCTTATCTTACTTCATTGATAGCTGAACTTACTATTCTTGATCGGGGAGAATATCCCCTCTTTATATTCAGTCTCAGAAAGGTTGTTTAACAATGTTCTGAACCTCAAATCCATACATGTACATCAGAATTTTAGTGGGAAACTTTGCTACTCTTCTAGATTCAATTCCTTATAAATAGTAGCAAAACAAAAACTGAAACAAAACTTAATGCCCCTATGATCATTTAGAAAAGCAATTAAATAGAAACTACGAAAAAGAAAATCTAGTTAAATGATCAGTCCACTAATGAAGCTTATTTGTCACTTCATTTGCCAATGAAGTCATGGTGGCACCTGGAAATCAAGATTAAGTCAGACAAAGAAACTAAATACGTTTGTGTTTTGAGTTTAATTTCTTCCATCTGTAAGGCTTCAAATGGCTATTTAATAATTCTCCATTATGTATTGACTCCAGATATCATTGGGAAAAGAAACTTAAAACAAATTGCTTACAGAATCAGTATTTATGCAAATATGTTACAAAAGATCTCTTAGCAAACAATCTATTGCTAATCCCACTTCTACAACTTCAAAATTATTTGCATGTATTAATACTTTTCAAGTCCTGAAGATATCATCATCTTTCTTGTATCTATATTTTCATAAGTTTTCTTCCCCCACCGAGAAATTTTGTATTCAGCCTTATCATTTTTCAAGACACAACTCAAAAGCCATCTTTTTGTAAAATGTTTTAAATCCCTCCCTTTCATCATGATTGGCATAGGTCTATTTGCTCCCTGAGTTTTCTGGTAGTAATGTGTGTATACAGTTACTTTACTCTTTTTTTAAAAAAAAAGATTTTATTTATTTATTTGACAGAGAAAGACAGCCAGCGAGAGAGGGAACACAAGCACGGGGAGTGGGAGAGAAAGAAGCAGGCTCCTAGTGGAGAAGCCTGATGTGGGGCTCAATCCCAGAACGCTGGGATCACGCCCCGAGCAGAAGGCAGACGCTTAATGACTGCACCACCCAGGCTCCCCTAAGTTACTTTACTCTTATTTTACCTAAATTGTTTTTTTCAAATGTTAATATTCTAAATAGATGACAAATTTTTTAGGACATATATTGAGTCTTACTTTTCTTTACTGCAGCATTGATGCCTGGCACAGAGTGATAACAACTCAGTAAATGTTACAAATGCAACTCTCCTACTGAATGCTAGTTGAAAATTACGAGATTGAGATTTTTAGGGATATACAAACACTTTTAGCCTGATGAAAATTTTCTGTGAAGGCATAGATTGAATCATTATATATAATTGTTTATGCATTCTTCTGAATGGGGCAACCCATGTCTTAACAAGAGGACAAATAAATGAAACTACAGCAACTATGATTAGTTTTATTAACTCTGGCTTAATTTCTGGGGTTTCAGACTCAATTTCATCATTTTCCTAGATTATCTGCTTACCTAGTGAGTGTTCATCATTTGTTTTAAGTAATGCGCCAATCTGGAACAGCCTAAATTGGGGAAGCATCAAGTTATTGCAGATTAAAACCACTGCCCTGGAACTAAGATTGCTTTAAAATGTTTTTTCCTTTTCATTAATTATTTTCTTTACTCTCCAAACTCCAACCAGTTATACAGGGACTGATTCATATAATGTTTAAAATATTTTTCTTTCTTTTTTTTTTTTTAAAGATTTTATTTATTTATTTGACAGAGAGAGAGACAGCCAGCGAGAGAGAACACAAGCAGGGGGAGTGGGAAAGGAAGAAGCAGGCTCCCAGCTGAGGAGCCTGATGCGGGGCTCGATCCCAGAACGCTGGGATCATGCCCTGACCCGAAGGCAGACGCTTAATGACTGCGCCACCCAGGTGCCCCTAAAATATTTTTCTTATTACAAATATTAATATATCTTCATTTAGATAATATTAGAAATTATGAACAAGCAATATCTTAAATATTTCTTGGTATAGAATTCTCAGTGGCAATCATTGCTTCTAGTTTTGAACACATCCAGACTTTTTCTCTTCAAATAATTATGTAAAATTGTATAATTATATATTATGTATTATACATAATACATTATATATTATGCTCACAGAGGAACTTTTGCAAAATTGCAAATTATTTACCCCAGTATTTTAACTTGATATTCCTATTGGAGATAACTTTTATTTCTTTATATATATGTCCACACATCTCTTTATTTTCACTCTTCTTTATATAGCATAATTATTTGACACATTATTTACATGTCCTAATATATTTTGAACTCACTGACTGCAAGCCATACCATGTAAAATAGTAATAGCGATGATGATGATGATAAGAAGAAGAAGAAGAAGAGGAAGAGGAGAAGGAAGAGGAGGAGGTGGAGGAGGAGTAAGAAGAATAGGATCAACATTGAGCACTTGTGTAGCTATTCTATAAGTAGGTACTGTCATTCCCATTTTACAAAAGCTGAAAGTTTACATAATTTGCTTATGCTAAACACATTCTAAGGAAAGAACAAATGCATGCAATGTAAACTCCTTACCCATGCTTTCACTGCTTCACACTTTATAAACTAAAATGTATTTAGTCAATGTTCTATTAGTGTGCATTTGGGTTTTTCTTTTTTTATTACAAACAGCCTAGTGAATAACTGTATGTATCCTTGTATATATTTTTAACATAAGGTAATATGCAAGTTCACAATATAAATAATACAATATTGTAGCATCTATATATCATACTCCATAACCAAATATTATCATATTTTAATTTTGAAAGCCAACTCAGTGAAAAAATATATGTGATTATTTCATAAAATTGTATTTCTTAAGTTATTTGTGAAATTGGAAATCTTATATTTTATTTGGCTGTTTAAATAATTCTGTTGTGGATAAACGACTCATATTCTTGATAATAATTCATTTTTATTTTTTGTAATTTATTGAAGTATAATTTATATACAATAGGTTGTGCATAAAATACATAACTCAATGAATATTGACAGAAAAACACACCTGTGAAACCACCAATGTAATCAAGAACAATTCTGTCACTCTCCTCATGCCACTCTGCCATTTCTTTATGAAGTAAACCTTTATTCTGCTTTTTGATATTATTGATTCGTTAGCATGTTTTACTTATTTATCTGTTTGCTTATCTATTTATTTAATTAAATTTATTTAAAATAATTATTTAAATAAATGGAATTATAAAACAGATTTTGGTTTCTTCAAATAATGTTTTCATTAAAAGTTTATAATCATTTCATTAAGTATATATTCTGTTCATTTTTTTATTACTCCTGAGTTTTCAATTACACAAATATTGTATCATTTGATATTGTCTAACAAACTTCTGAGGCTTTGTTCATTATCTGTCTTTCTTTTTTGGAAGGATTGGGTAATTTTTATTTTAACATTTTTTAATGTATTTATTTGACAGAGAGAGAGCACAAGCGGGAGGAGCAGCAGGCAGAGGAAGAGGGAGAAGCAGTCTCCCTGCTGAGCAAGGAGCCTGAAGCAGTGCTCAATCCCAGGACCCTGGGATCATGACCTGAGCCTAAGGCAGATGTTTAACCAACTGAGTCACCCAGGTGCCCCAAGGTTAGATAATTTTTACTAATCTTTCTTCAAGTGTACTGATTCTTTATTCTCACATCTCAAGAGTCCCCATATAGACTAAATATAAAGAGGCCTACAGCAAGGTACATTATACTTAAATTGTCAAAAGTCAAAGAGAAAGAGAATTTTGAAAGCAGAAAGAGTGATTCATTACATACAAGGGAACCCCTAAAAAACTATCAGTTGATTTCACAGCAAATGTACTGCAAGCTAAGAAAGAATGTAATGATATATTAAAAGTACTGAAAGAAAAAAAACCCCTTACAAAACAAGAATATTATACCCAGCAAAATTGTCCTTTAAAAAATAAAGTAGAAATAAAGACTTTCCCAAACAAAAATTGAGGGAGTTCATTACCACAGGTTCTGCCTTACAAAAAGTGCTTAAGGGTATTCTTTAAGTTGAAATGAAATTATGCTAAGCAGCAACATGAAAGTATATGAAAGTTTAAATCTCACTGGTAAAAGTAAACACATAGACAAATACAGAATAATGTTAAATGTAAGGGTGGCTCATAAACCACCAATATAAAAGGTAAGAGACAAAAGAATTAAGAATAACTATAACCACAAAAATGGTTATTGGATATGCAATCTAAAATGAAGTAAATTCTGACATTATTTAAATAAAGTGTGTGGGCAAGAAAAGTATAGACTTTTTTGTGTGGTTGAACTTAAATTGTTATTAGTTCAAAAAGACTGTTACAATAGAAAGTTTTAGCACTTCTAATAGTAACCACAAAGAAAAAAAAAACCTAGCAGATACAAAAAACATAAAGAAAAAATAATTAATGTGTATCACACACATGTAAAAAATCTCAAATCATAAAGGAAGACAATAAGAGAGAAGAGAGAAACAAAAGAGCTACAAATCATACAGAAAACAACAAAACAACTATAAATCTTTAGGTAATCACTAAACATAAATCAATAAATGTTAGCTAATAGTTACTTTAAATATAAATAGATAAAACTCACCAATGAAGATATAGACTGGTAGAATGGGTTCTTAAAAATCCAACTATAAGCTGTTTACAAGATAACCATTTTAGATTTAAGAACCCGTGTCGGCTCAAAGTGAAGGGATGGATGAAGATATTCCATATAAATGGTAATCAAAAGTATGGGTATCTACACTTACATCTGAAAAAACAGATTAAGTAAAAATTGTCCAAGACTCAAAGAAAGTCTTTACATAATGATAAAAGAGTCAATTCAATGGAAAGATACAACAATTATAAATAGATATACACTGGCAAAGACTAAAAAAATTAAAAATAAGTATAAGCAATATGCTAAGAATTAAGAAAAACTGAAATAAAAAAAAAAACTGAAATCATATAAAACGCTCAACTGAAACCACAAAAGGTAACAAAAGAGTAGAAGATTAAATAGGAAGAAAGAACAAGGGCAATAAATAGAAAACAGTATGTGAATATGATAGCTACTAATGCAACTCTATCAATAATCACTTTGAATGTCAATGGCCTAAATGCACCAATTAAATGACAGAGATTGTCACAGTGGACCAAAAAACAAGACCCAACTATAGTTGCCTATAAGAGACGAGACCCACTTTGAAGTATAAAGACACATGTAGATTAAAAGTAAATGGATGGAGGAAGATACACCTGCTGACACTAAACAGAGAAAACAGGCATAGCTATATTAATTTCAGACAGACAGAACAAATGTCAATAGCAGGGGAAGTTGTAAGTGGTAAAGAAGGGCACTACATAATGATAAAGAAGTTCAATTTTCCAAGAAGACATTATCATCTTTAATATTTGTGCACTTAACAAATCAAAATAACAAATTTGATTAATTAATCAAAACTAACTTCTGTAAGGCAAAAACTAACAGAGTTGCAAAGAGGAATAGATGAAATCACTATCATATTTGGTGCTATGGTCTGAAATTTTTCTGTCTTCCCTCCCCCTCCAGCCAAACTCACATTTTGGACCCCTAACAGCCTCATGATGGTGTTAGTAGGTGAGGCCACTGGGAGGTGCTTAAGTCATGGGGGTTGGAGCTCTCATGAATGCAATTAGTGCTTACAAAAAGTCCTCCAGAGAGATCGCTAGTCCTTTCCACCTTGTGAGGACATAGCAAGAAGACACTGACTATGAACTAGAAAGATGACCTCATTGGAGAACATGACCATGCTGGTGCCTCGATCTTGGACATCCAGCCTCCAGAACTTTAAGAAATATATTTCCATCGTTTTTAATCTACCCAGAGTGGTATCTTGCTATAGCAGCTTAAATGAACCATGACAGCTGGAGATTTCAACATCCTTTTATCAGAAATGGCCGACATCCCTTTATCAGCTCTAATAGGCAGAAAAATCAGTAAGGACATAGTCGAATTCAATAATACTATCAGTCAACTGGATAGAATTGACATTTATAGACTACTTCATCCAACAACAGCAGCATCACATTCTTCTCAAGCTCACTGTGAACATTCACCATGATAGACCACATTCTGGGACATAAAACACACCTTAACAAATTGGTTTAACCATATGGTCACATATGACAAGATTTCCTTCTTTTTTCTAAGGTTGATTTATATTAAATTATATGTATATGCCACATTTTCTTTATTCATCCATTAAGGGCATTAAGGTTGTTTCTACATCTTGGATATTTGAATAATGCTACAGTAAACATGGGAATGCAAATATCTCTTCAAAATCCTAATTTAACTATGAACAAATATCCATGAATGGAATTGCAGCATCATATGGTAGTTGTATTTTTAATTTTTTGAGTCACTTTACCCTTGAGGCTTCCAAAATTCTTTTTTTTTTTTTTAGAATTTTTTTTTTTTTTTTTTTTTTATGTGACAGAGAGACAGCCAGTGAGAGAGGGAACACAGCAGGGGGAGTGGGAGAGGAAGAAGCAGGCTCCCAGCGGAGGAGCCTGATGTGGGACTCGATCCCAGAACACCGGGATCATGCCCTGAGCCAAAGGCAGACGCTTAACGACTGCGCTACCCAGGCGCCCCAAGGCTTCCAAAATTCTTTTTCTTTGAATTTTGACACTGAGAAAAATGTGTCTCCACGTGGACTTCTTTGGGTTCCTCTTTAAAGAGTTTTTGGCCTTCTTGAATCTGAGTGCCCATTTTCTTCCCAAGGTAATGGGAAGTTTTGGTCATTATTTCTTTAAATAAACTTTCTTCTCCTTCCTCTATCTCTTCTTTCTGGGTTCCTGTAATGTATATATTGGCCCAACTGGTGGTGTCCTATTAATTCTGTAGGTTTTCTTTACTATTTCTCATTCTTTTCCTTTCTGCTCCTCTCTGACTGGATCATTTCAGATGGCCTATATTTGAATTCACTGATTCTTGTGCTAGTCTTGTTCGTTATTTAACTCCACTAGTGATTTTTTTTCAGGGCAGTTTTATTCTTCAGCTCCACAGTTTCTCTTCGGCTTTTTAAAAAATATTTTCTGTCCCTTTATTGAAATATGACTTTTTTTTTCATACATCATTTTCTGGATTTCAGTGAGCATTTTATGGGAGTTATTTTGAATTCTTTGTCGAGCAATTAATATATCTTCATTTCTTTAGGGTCAGCTTTTGTAGATTTTTGTTGTTATTGTTGTTCCTTTGTTTGAACTATGTTTTCCTGTTTCTTCATTTTCCTTGACACTTTGCATTGGTGTTTGCGCATTTGAAAAAATGGCCATTTTCCTCAGTTTTGTGGACTAGCTTCATACAAGGAAAGCCTTCTGCCAATCAGCCCTGTTAGAGCTTTTCCCAGTCTCATATCTTTTTTGTGGCCATATCTTGTCTAGATTTACACATATAAATTCCTGATGAAAGGGATTTTCTGGTTTCTTTTTAAGGAGTACACAATCTTTGTTCCCATGTCTGCCTGCTCTACTGTGGATCCTCTGAAGCAGCAGCAGACTGCTCAACTCTTTTTTTTTTTTTTCTTTTTGAGTTCTCAGCAGCTCCCAGACCTCTAGATTTCCTAATTTCCCATCAGCACTCTGAGACAGATCAGAAAGAAACCAGTCCCTTGGGCAGTCTCCTGTAAAATCTGAGTGTTGGCTTATGTTTCAGTGTTCTCTTTCTCTGCCTAGAGATACGCCAGAGACTGAATTTTCTTGATCATGTCACACTGAGCCAGGCACGGGGAATCTGGTGGTGACTGCATACTACGCCAAACTGCCACCTTTGTTCTCAGTGGCATGCCAAGTCCTGTGAATGTTCTAAGACAGGTGATTCAGAATCTTGTCCCTTTGGCAGCTCCTTAGAAAGCTGGAATGTCAGATGCATGCATATTCCAACGCTTTCTTTTCTCAGAGGGGAAACAGGGATTGGGAATATTTGCCTGCTGTTTTCTGCGATAAATTGGAGGGAGGTAATATAGCCAGTAAGCGTGTGTATAGTCCAAATCGTCTCCTTTGTTTTCAGCACCTCCTAGCAAGGGGCCCTTTCTTGTCAGAGCTCAGATTCAGGCAGGACAGAAACCAGTTACTTGGATAGTCCCCTGAAAAGTCAGAACGTTGGGTGTGTTATCCAGTCCTCTCCCTCCTTTGGGAGAAGCTAGAACTCCGTTTCCTCCTGATTATGTAGTGCTGTGCCTAGGAGAGGGATTATGGAGAGAATGTCACATCAATTTCCCTAACAGCTTAAATGTGCCTGTTTTCATGCTTGCTTCAGGGTGTAGAAGCCTCTCAACTGATCTCTGGATTTCTCCCAAAGGGGATTGGTCCCTGTATTGGTGTTGAGTAATTGTATCAATGAGGGGAAGGAGGGCTGGGCTTCCTGTTTCATCGTCTTGCTGATGTCTCCCAACTTCAAGTTTATTTCTTTTATTTTTAAAGATTTTATTAATTTATTTTAGAAAGAGAGAGAGTGTGTGTGTGTGTGTGTGTGAGTGTGAGTAGGGGGAGGGGCAGATTCTTAGCACTTATCTTCGGTATTACTGGAAATGAACATTATTGAAAATTATGTCTTGATTTTCATTGGAGAGGCAGGTCCCTCCAATATATAAAGAAAGGGAATCTTACACTTTGAGGAACTAGAAGATTTGTTTCATTCTTATTTACAGTTATTAGAATAAAGAATTAATCATATATCTTATTCAGATATTAACTCAGATATTAGGTTTTTAGAATTTGAGCATCGGGAAAAATCAAACATTTTGACAACTATGGCTCTTCAGTATGAGGGCCATAAAGCCCAATGGGGAGTAATAATTACCTGAGATAGTTCTGTAGGTGTTTCCAGTTTCTTAGGCCTTATTTTTTACCACTTTGTTTTGTTTTTGATTTTTTTTTTTTGAAGTAAGCTTCACACCCAGGTGGGCTTGATCTCATGACGCATGAGATCATGACCTGAGCTGAAACCAAGAGTTGGATGCTTAACCAACTGAACCATCCAGGTGCCCCTCAACTTCAAGTTTCTAGAGACCTTAGTTAATTTTCAGAATAGTTTATTATTTATTTTGCAGTTGACTTCTAGCTTAATTGCATTATGGTCAGAGAACAAGCTTCATATGACTTCAATTGTTTCAAATTCGTTAGAATTTGTTAGAATTGGCTCACTGGCCCAACAGCATAGTATGATTTTTTAAAATAGGTTGTTTGTTCTTGAAAAAGGAGATATGCTCAAATTCCTGGAAAGAGAGTTCCAAGAGCTGCAAATTTTTTACTTTAAATATATGGAGGTTATATTTTGGGACACATAGTAGTTTAAAATCGTTACATCTCTTAGGTTGTTAAAAAGTTTGTTCCAGGGGCGCCTGGGTGGCTGAGTCAGTTAAGTGACTGTGTCTTGATTTGGGCTCAGGTCATGATCTCAGGGTCATGAGGGGCTGGGTGTGGAGCCGCTTAAGATTCTCTCTTTCCCTCTCCCTTTGCCCCCAAACCCCAACTTGTGATCTCTCTCCCTCTCAAAAAAAAAAAAAAAAAAATGTTTGTTCCGCACTATTCTATTTAGTGGCAAGTCAGGTCTCCTCATAGTGCCCTTGGGAAGGTAGGAGTGCTAGTGGTTTACTTCTGGTTCATTTGTACCTTGAAGGTTTATCCACCACTTGTGGATAAACATTAATAGGATTCTAAACCCCATTCTCCTCTTTTCAAGTCCATCACAATCACACTTCAATATCACATCTTGATTTAATCTAGAGAAACCCTTACTTTGAGTGCTTTGTTTACATCTCAGGATTTTCCTCTCCTATTTGTCCTGCTAATTTATCTTTCAGATTTTGTATTAATTTTTGAAGATCATTTTTTTCATATTTTATCTATAATTTTGAATTAAGATTGTTTTGTTTTTCCAACAAGAAGATGCTTCTATGTAAACTAGCCCACACTTACTAAACATCAGAATTCATATTTTCAATATTTTTTTAAGAGTTTGAAGCTGTTATTTAAAGGTTATCCTTAGCTTCCTTCCACATAGGCTTCAGCTATACTGCTCTTTTTACTTATTTCATATCTCCCATATTGTCTCCACTCTATAGTTTTGTTTATGTCTGGAATTTTCTTTCCTTCCCCCAGTTGCATAACTAAGTCCCACATATCTTTCAGCTTGAAACTCAAACTTAGGGAAGCTTCCTCATCCCAAAAAATGCTAAATCCCCCCTTTATGCACTTAGAATAGTATTTCTCCTTTATAGATTTATTTCAGTTGTTTTTCACATTTCTGTGTTTGTCTAGAGGTAAAGTTACATATAAGCAAGGCCTATATCTGATTGTGCTCCTTATGTGATGATCAGATCCTATTACTATACCAGAATATGCTGAAAATATGCATGAAATAACCAAATGAGATAAATGAGTGAATAAGAATTTGAAATATAGAAATATCTAATTCAAAAACTCCATTTAAAAAGTCTGGTCATAGGACGCCTGGGTGGCTCAGTCCATTAAGTGCCTACTCTTGATTTTGGCTCAGGTCATGATCTCCGGGTCCTGGGATCCAGCCCTGAGTTGGGTTCTGTGCTCAGCATCGAGTCTGCTTGAAAACTCTCTCTCTCACTCTGCCCTGCTGACTCGCACTCTCTCTCTCTAAAATAAATCAATTAATCTTAAAAAAAAAAAAAGTCTGGTCACTATCAATTTCTACACAACTATGTTTGCTAATTTTTTCTTGCATACTTTATTCCCTGCATATTTTTCATGACACTTGAATGAGGAAAAATGTATCTAGATCCTATTAGCCCCCTTAGCTTATTCTTTGGAATTAACCCTGTTTTTTCGGTATTGAAGATTTAAATGATTTCTGTCATTCGGTATCCCACAAGGAAGGGGAAATATTATTGTCTAAAGTCCATTGCATTCAGTATACTTTGTTGCCAAATGATTCCTCTATATACTGAAATCACTTCTCCTTCGTTTCTCTGCCTGCTGTGTCCTACTCTATCCCTACAACCCATACCCCATTTGAGTTTTTGTTTTCTTTTTGTTTTTGTCTCTGGTTTGGGGTGAACTAACTACTTAAGTGAGAAATTGAATTAGGGTGAAGTACCATACAATGTGCTCTTATTTTGTGGATCAGATATAGTTTTCTGTGCATATCCATTTATGTTTGATAGTTTCTCTGCAACTATAAAGTTTTGTTATAGTTTATTCTTTTACTCTTCTCTCATCTTCCCTCATCTTTCCTCTTCAGTTTTACAAGAGGGCAGGGGCAAGAATATATGGCTAAGTATAATTGTATAGTTTCTTTTTTATCCTTGATACCAGTGCTGATTTATAATCTGGTAATGGGGTATTTACGGGGTGATTTCCATATTCTCTTGTTTTGACAAGTCCTCTGACTCATGACTCATAACAAAAGGATACTAATGAGTGGTTTTGAAATGTATATGATTACTTTATATTATAGTGCATCCTCCTTTGAGTAGAGAAATTTTCAATTCATAATTTCTTTTGCCCATCTGATTTTAATTTCCCTAGATATTGGAGTTACTCCTTATTGTTTGTAAAATGATGTTGTATGTATTTGCTAGCTTTAACATTGATGAGGTTTACATATCTCTATTTTTTGCTCCTTTCATTCATTTCACTGAATATCTTGGAAAGACTTTATACCTCCACTGCACTAGAATCTACCTTTAAAACTCCAATAATAACAACAATAATAATAAAAGGATCAATGATAATAAATATTATGCCTGTAACTCAAGTCTTAGAGTAAATGATTTGCAAATTAATATGTGAAAATTAATACATAAAAAAGAACCATGTGAAAAACCTATTCTAACACAGTACGTTTGAGTTTGATGTTTGAATGACTTATTGTGGGAGGCACATAGATACTCACTACTATTCACTGGCTTTTTATTAGCAAATTATCCAACTTGATATCCAAGGAAGGCATCTAACTTAGCAAACAAGGTATACAGATTGTGATAAGAATAGATTTTGAATAATACGGAAAGCTAAATAGTTACAAAGATAAATATAATTTTCCAGATATTTCTCATATATTAAAATTTATCTTCTATAAAACTAAGCAAATTTTATTCTCCTATATAGAGATATACTTGATGACTATAGAGAGCTGATTTTATGTAATACTGCTTTAAAAAACATTTTAAAAACCTTTAATATTGTGTATAATTATCACTTGGCTGTAATTATTCTAAACCTGTTATTTGCTAATACACATTTTCTTCAAATAAGTTCTGACAGTTTTGCAGTCATATAAAGTTCATGTGAACTGTGTGAGGTATTTCCACATGACAGGCATATTAAATTAATTCAAAAAAGTGCACTTAAATGTTTTTGTTATTTTTAAATTTTCATATAGCACCAGTTTATTGCAGATGTTTATCTTGCTGTGCACAGCAAGCAGCAAGCTCTCATGTGTCTGTCCACTTGAAGTAAAGGGGCATATTGAGCTATACAACAATCACCATCTTTCAGACAATATTGTCTTCAAAAGAGCTGTCTGCCTACTAGCATCATATCTCTCTTCTCTGGAACAATATCTAATTCGTTAGAGAAGATATTTAGTGGAAGAATATAATTTTGATCATAAAGAAATAAACAAAAAATACTGATGAAAGAGAACATATATTTATTTGTTCTTCCTAAGTGAATATATCAAGAGTGGTCAAAATGATACTCATAATTCCCTATTGGATTTTCCCTGAAACAAAGTTTGGTTTTCTCAACTCTGAATAATCCCAAGAGTGATAAGAAGGAGAATCAGAATGTTTGCACTCTTCCACTGACATCCTACCAATCTTATCCTTGAGAAATCTATCCTTGAGATATAACATGGCAGTCAATCTGAGAGCAAATTAGTGGAGCTTAGTTTGAGAAAAAGTGTGCCCTCCTACAAATCATGATTATAAATGTCATCACGAAACTTGGGTTTTATAGCATCAAGTCAGCAGAAAGACTCATTTTGAAAGTTGACTGATTTTTCAACATTTGGCAGAAAGTCTACTTCCATACAAAATTATCTGTAAATATTTATAAAATCCTAAAGGTTTTAGGTATTAAATTAGTTTATTCTTTATTTTTTAAAGAAACTTTTTAAAAAAACTTTTATCTTAAATTAATAAGACATAATGTTATGATCTATTCTTCGTTAAAGTATACTCTATGGTTTGCAATGAAATGTGTAGTAAAGCTAAAAAGAAAACATCTTTGTTCTCATAATTTTTTAAAAGATATCATAAGATGAATTCCATCACCATAAGAAATTGGTATTTATTGATCCTCTTGGATGATTTCTACATTGCAATATTTTGCATATGTGTGGAAGTGTGAAAAGCATTAGTTACATACCAAAGGTTATCTGTATTAATATAGTAGGAATTGCCTTTAAAACATTTTTCCTGTTATGTTTTGAGAGGCAAATATTTGAATGTACTTTTATTCTTTTCCTTTGTTATTGTTTTTGCAGGTCTTCTTATAAATATGGGCCAGTTTGGTACCTCATATTTCCTTAAAATAAATCTCATAATTTCCTATATTTAAAAATCTCATTTTTAAATATGGCTTATTATTCAATTTTAAAGTTGCTTATTTATTCATTCTCTAATGTTTCAGAATTATACTAGTGAGAGTTTTTTTAATATATTGTATGTTTCAGAGAAATAGTTTTGTGTTTTCTTGATCATTTCTCACTCTTTTCTTCTATGTTTTACTATTTTCTTATCTGTATCTTTATAAATGTTTTATTTCTATTTGATTTGAGTTTATTTGATTATTCTTTCTTTAGCTTCTTGAATTAAAGGCTAAGTTAATGTACTTTTAATCTTTCTTAATTTTTAATAAGTGAATTTACTTCTATAAATTACTCCCTCAGAACTACTTTGACTAAATCCCAGATTTTTCGTAATAGCACTCTCATTATCAGTCATTTAACTTTTTTTTTCATTTCCTATTCTCATATCTTCTTTTACTCATAAGTTATAAGGAAGTATATATTACAATTAACATATTAGGGATTTTTAATTAACTTTTTATTTTTGATTTATAATTTAAATTGCATGTGCTAAATGAATATTGCTTATATGGTATTGATTTTATTGTCATGATATTCTTTGTTTTCTATTACATGATTGATGTTATCGGTTAGGATTAGACTTAGATATGAACAGTGGGAATAAAAATAACAATGACTTAACCTCATAGAAGTTTTTTTCTCTTTTATGTAACAATTTGGAAATAGGCTGTTATGAAAAATCTGTTCCACCAATTCCCCAGAGATCCAAACCACTTGAATCTTTCTACTCCACAATCTCCTATTATACCCTTTAACTTCATGAAAGATTGGGCTCCAAGACTAATATTTACAGTCCAAAGATAAGGATTAAGGCATGGCAAAAGGGCATGAGGCATGCAATAGTTGCCTCCTAAGGAATATTCCAAGAAACTGCCACATGGCAATTTGCTTAAAGTTATCTCTAAAGTACTACATCCAACTCAAGTCTAGGATCTCTGTGTAGTGTTTGATCCTGTCTATATGTCTAGAGTTTGGCCCTCTAAGTGACACATAAACTAGTATAGGATTTATGTTCTGCACAATCCCCCAAATGCGGAGGTTGAGCAGAAACAGTACCTATGGAGTACAGACTCTCACTCAGAAAGAAGGGGGAGTGTGAAAAACTCAGCAAAACTTGGTTCATAGCACACCAAATCCTACTAGATAAGAACTGGGAAGACTTCATTCCATTCCATTATATTTTATTTAAATTTTTTTTAAGACTACACAATCTCAAGATATTTTGTATTTTTATCATGCTTACATCAGTAAGAATGGGCTATTTCAGCTAGGTATGAAATAAATTTTTTAAAATAAACATTTTTAACAGTAAAGAATGAAAAGTTGCATAGTGACCTGATCACACATCACACTAAACAAAAAGATGGCATCAACATAAGTTAGAAATGGAAAGACACATTGTAGAATTTTCCTAATTCTGGTGTTTTGGAAAAATGTTCTACAACTTGAACCATTAATTGTTAAAATACAATATCTAAACATGTCAACCCCTACTGTATTTAGTGGAAATGTTTAATGACTCATACTTAGTTATTCAAACTTAACCTTCTGTAATCACTCAAAAACCTAAATTGTAAACAATTTAAACTTTTCTTTCTTTACCAGCTTTTAAAAAGCTGAATTTGTCTCTTTATATAAACTTCTTTGTTTCTGCAATATTGATAAGGAGCATTTTAACTGTAGAATCAAAATATATTACCCACATATACTCTATCATAATAAAGTAGGCTCACTTTTATTTATTCTTACAACAGAATAATTACAATTACGATTCATAGGAAGAAAAAAATTACTGAATTTTTTTTAGTGGATACTAAATCTGTTTTAATGACCAAGCAGTAGAGAAAAATTTGGAGGTGGAATCACTGCAATGAGATTTTAAATGAAATCATATGGGAAATGAATTCTAGGAAAGGCAACTAGACTCCTCTTAAACTATATAATTGATTTTTACACACAGGCATCTTGATAAGGTGATGGATGTGGTTAGCACTAACTTCAACTAAGAATGTCCTCTAAAGAACTATAGAATTATCATAGAGGTGGAAGAAAACTCTGACTACAGAGATACTGGCAGATTTAAAATTTGCAAGACATGATTTTAATTTTAAAGTTCTTAAAATAAATAAGTTCTATAATACTGCAGCCTAGTGGGTTCGTATATAGATGTTCTATGTAAATGCATCACAGTTTTTTAATAATTAAAGATCATTATTTTGTAAGGGAAAAATAAATAAAATTCTTTTCCAAATTTGTAGATGATTTATATTGACCGAAAACATTAGTAGCTTCATTTTGTACTAGTCTTTTGTACTCAAAGCTTAGTATGTAATTTTAATAGATAATTGGGTTGTATGTTTTATTTTGTTGAGATAAATTTTAAGGGATTTTATAATAGGAAGAGTCTTCACTTTTTTATCTACTGGATTACATATACTTGAAACAACATATTTAAAAATTTAAAAATCATATCTACACTATCTTAATAGCAATTTATTCATTCTGTTTGGCCTACTATACTGATTGGATTAATATTTTCTTAACCTAATGCAGATTATTTCTAAGTCAGAATAAAGATTGTATTTCATTTATTCTGAAATAAATTTTCAACCTGTTTTTCAGCACAACACTAAATGTAATATTTAGTTACAGCAAATTTGATTAAAACTGAGTTTGCCTATTGTGCTGTTTGAGCATCAATAAAAAACATTTTTAAATCCCTTTTGATGTCCTAGATATCAGCAAACTTGAATCTCTTACAGAAGCACCTTCCATTCTTGCTGCCAAGTGTTGTTTAAATGAAGAGTGTTTTTTTTGCTTACCTCTAAGACAATATTAAACCATTTGTCAGCAATTAAGATACGAAAATTTTAAACTCATACAATGATGTATGTCAATTATTGCATAATAAACTGGAAAAAAGAACCTATTTTTTGTATTACATGTATTATTATTGTTAGCGTATTGCCTTTAAGATTAAATTTATTAAATTATTACATTTTTGTTACCTATTTTGAGTATTAGTAGTTATGCACTTTGTGTGACAAAAATGTCAAAGGTCAACATCTTAACTTAGCCTAACTTAAGATAAAGTTAAAGCAAAGATCCATTTTTCAACTGTATCAAGCATATTAGTAGGGTTTTTAAAGATCTGGCATCATATAGATGTAAGTTAAAACTATATAATACAAAATAATCAAAGGAAAAACCAAAATCACAAGCTGTGTTTATATTTCACTTAGTTATCAAGGAAAATTCACTCATTCGTCGGACAAGATGTTTTTATCTGCTCATGAGCTGGTACAAAGCAGCATCATAAAGCAGATCATGGACAGCCCAACTGCACTGTGAACATACACAATACATATGTAAAGTGTTTAATACAAACATTAGTTACATGAATTTAAAAGAGATATAGTATAGTAGAGATATGTCTGAGTCAGTGGTTTTTACAGCCAAAATATTGACAAATAATAAGGGAATTGAGAAAAAAATCACATATTCATTTAACATTTATTTGGCATTCTTTGTTGCTAAACTAACCTTGATCATCAGGCAGAGAATACAAATACTATGTTTTCATTCTCTCCCTTATTCATTGCCATCCTATACTTCACACAAATACATCATTCACCTTGTCTCCTGCATCTTCCTTCTTCCGCTCCAGCACACCCATATACCTCTACCCTGGGAACAGCCACAAAACTTTGAGGGAAAAAAAATTACTCTTTGCAATGGACTGTCCCTTGATGAGAGTTGGTCTGAAGGCTCCTAAAGACCCTCCAAGGAGCTTAGCATTCGTGGGCATGCTAAAGCAAGCTGGCACATATACATCAGAGAAACAAAATAGATGAGAAGCTAAGGTCCATTGAAACCGTTGTAAACCTCTTTTTTTTTAATAATAATATTTTTTTTATTATGTTATGTTAGTCACCATATGGTACATCCCTAGTTTTTGATGTACTGTTCCATGATTCATTACTTGCATATAACACCCAGTGCACCATGCAATAGGTGCCCTCACTACCCATCACCAGCCTATCCCATTCTCCCACCACCCTCCCCTCTGAAGCCCTCAGTTTGTTTCCCCGAGTCCTCTTTCCATACTGAATCCTTGGCTTATAATTGTGGACTAGTGTGTAGATGAGAAAATTAAAAACAAACAACCAAAACAAAAAAATATTGGTGTACAAAACATAGATAATCCTATTATTTTCATTAATATTGACTTAATGAATGTAATCATTTTCTGGGGAGAGGTAATCAGCAGTAGGCAACCAAAGGGCAGCTAAAAGGGTTGAAAGTATATGAATAATGATATACTTGTGGTAAGGCACTGACAAGAATTGGTGAGAAACAGGAAAATAAAATAAACATATACAGGGTATAGATAAAAATAAGGGCAGCAGTGAGAATAAAAGAAAAAGGGGGAATCAGTGTGTAAGAATCCTTATTTAAGAAACAGCACAGAGAAAGGCATTACATTCATCCTTTTTCCCTTTGTGTGATGAATATGGCTTTAATTTTTGAAGCTGCTGCTTCCAGAACCAAAAATTAGTGCCATATATAACCTACATACCTAGAGATGGCTAATAATGTCAAAGGATTTTCCTATGACATTAGGTCATAATACTGATTTTCCATTATAAAATATTTATCAACTATAGAGTTTAACCCAGGAAAATCTGGAATGGATTTATTTACATAAGAAAATACTATAGTTCTAATCTCTAGGTTTCATATAGTATTTGGAATTCTCCTTGCTAAAGACACTGAAATGTTTGCATTTAAAGAAAATAAGGAAAATACTAAGCTAATAATCTTTTTAAGTACTTTACTAAACTAAGACAAACAATGGAAGAGCCACCTAATTCCCACTTTTATATAAACATATCTAGCAATAAAGAAGAGCTATAGCTAGACCCCTTAAGGAAATGTTCTGGTGCTCAGCTGGTAGAAAACCAAAGTGTTTATGTAAATTACATTTAGAGTTTTAAGTATTACCAAAAGTATCTTCTCATAAATTAGCTTCCTTTCATTTTGTGGTCCCACAAGTTTTAATGTAATATTTTGTGGTACTTAGTGTCAGGAAAAAAAAAAAGTTTCTTGTTAACTTCCAAATATCATCTTTTCACCCAATTAATCTCAAAACAATAGATACTAAACATTTTTCTTAGACAGACAGTGGAAAAGAAAATGTCTCTGAGTCATACAATATAGTCTTTATATTTAGTTAATTAATGACTATGGAAGTAGACTTGAAAAAACTAATTTAAACAGAGTACCTTATCTTGAATTGGGAAGAGAAGATTAAGGAAGATCTAGAAGGAAATGATATGCTAAATATTTTTATGAAACCCACTTTAAAAAAATTAAAATTTTGAATAGTTAAATATGGTGGTTCCAAGATAGAAGACTTGTTAAGCTTTACAAGTTTTAAGGCAGAAATCCATATTTTATAGCCAAATTTAGTTATGCCATGTTAATTTTCATTTTGGAAATTCTAAACTGCACAACCAATAACTTAGTGCAGAATATATTATCAACTGCTACTTCAATTTATTTTAAATGTATTAACTGAATATGGTATGATTTTTCTCTGTCATGTTAGTTCTGAATATCTAAAATTTACTTGTAAGAATATTATTTGGAAGTCTATACTTGTGTGTCTTTGCCAATTCTACTAATAATTTACCTCACAAATTAAGTATTTTGACCTAACAGTGAAACAGTAAGATACCCAGATAGGGTGATTATTTTTCTATCTTTCATTATTTAAAAATTTGGGACATATCATAAACAGCCTTAGTAATGTCCCATCGAATTTGCCTTATCACTACCTAACATCTATTTAACAGAGAAATATTATGAAAGGATTATTTTTGTCCATTTTTGTAGATTTCTTTGAAAAAATAACTTTGCATACAATAAGAAGTAACATTTGTTTTTTAGTTAAATAAGTTAAATGGCATTCAAGAAGAAGGCCATGTGGCATCAGATATATTTGTAGATATATATAGATAGATAGATGTGCTTATTTATTGTCATATGAGGCATAAGAGTTCTATTCCACAAAGAAAGTGAATAAGCAGTTATCTTCAAACAATGGGTTGAGTTAAATGGAAGCACATAAACGGTGTTAATATTAAAAATCCCTTCATTTTAGCCTTACTATAATTGAATCTACATAGCTGACAACTATTGGCCTAAAATAGTATTAAACCAGGTAGAAAAAGAGTATGAGATCTCGAGCACCTCCTTCAAGATGCCAAAGAGCAATGACTTATTTTTACTTTACCACAAGTACTTGTCTTACATACTTTATCCTAAAGCAAATACTGAGAATGAAACAAAATGGAGTAATTTATTTCACTTGCGAAGTTGTCAAGTGCTTACTGTCTATCTATTTAAAAGTATGTTTTGACTTCACCCTGAAAAGTTAAAATGAGAGGAAACTCTTTTGTAAGTTGCAATACCAGTGAAAACATCAAATCACCTACATTAGCACCCCTCTAAATTCACTGCATAAACCTTTAAAAAATGATGATGGACAATTCAAATTTTGCCTTTTAAGTAATGACACCTAAGGAGGGCCACCCAAATACAATTTTTGGAAAGCATCTAGAAGAAGTTGAACATTATACAATTTTCCATGTTCAATACAATCATGAATATTCATTATTCTTTTTAACTGTCTGGCACTAAGGTAAGGATTTCTGAATGAGCATGCCTGATGGAGTGCAGTATATTACTGGAAGTTGAAAGGAATGGTGGACTTCTTTAACCTTTATAAAATCTGTTGAATCCTTGCCTATTCCTTTGCCTCTCATCACAGCAGCCAAAGCCATAAACGCAATGAAGAGACAGAAAATTAAGTCAGCAAGTACAAAGAATCACCAGAATATTGCCAGGAAGAGTAATGAGAATTTTCCAAAACTCTATTGAACTATATCCCCAGGATACCAAATAGAGAAAAGCAACCATGATAAATAATTGCTTTCATATAAAAGGACTTGAAACATAATTTTTTCTTCAACCGGTATAAAGAATTTTAAAAATCTAACTGGTAGTTAAATTATAGAAGTTTTCTGAACAATATAACCTAAAGAAAGAGGCAAGTAAAGGATAGGAAAAAAAGAAAATTGGCTTTGCCTTTTAAAAGATGTAGTTCAATTAAGTTCAATTCAACGAATAGTTGAATAATGAATGAGGACAAACAAATAACAACAAATAGGTATCAAGCATTTTCTGAAAAAAAAAATGCTTCTTAAAACTTTATGTATTTGGAATTTGCCCAAGTGGTTCTTGGTCTTTTATTTTTTTAATTTAAATTCCATTAGCCCACTTATAGTACATCATTAGTTTCAGATGTAGTGTTCAATAATTTATCAGTTGCATACAACACCCAGTGCTCAACACATCATGTGCCCTCCTTAATTTTAAAGGTTAGTAAAAACTAGGGGCACCTGCGTGGCTCAGTTGGTTAAGTGTTTACCTTCTGCTCAGGTTGTGATCCCAGGATCCTGTGATCGAGCCCCACATGGGCCTCCTTGCTCAGCGGAGAGCCTGCTTCTTCCTCTTCCTCTGCTGTTCCCCCTGCTTGTGCACTCTTTCTCCCTCTCTATGTCAAATAAAAAAAAGAATTAAAAAAAAAAGTAGAAACTAGTTTGTAATTTATCTCGTAAGATATATGTTATCCTTTAAGTAACAAGAGAAGCAAAGAGTAATATAAATATGAAGGAAGATTGTTGAAAACTTAAAATGTCATTATTTCTTTTAAGAATTGTCTTTGATTTTTTGCTTATTTTTCAAGAACTATATTATGTACATAATCTCTTATATGTTTGAGAGAATAAATGGTAGAGAAGGATGGGCAATTTGAACAGCTTTATTCAAAGGAAAGATAAGGAAGCACAAACTATGATTAGGTAAATGAACTTGGCAGGCAGTATGTTAAGATACTGGGAAAGCAGTGACAAAGGGTCCTGAGAGATACATTAAAAAATATGTCAGTGAAATTTAAGGTAAGTGATAATATTTAAGAATTTTTTGTTATAGAAAATAGACAAATTTAAAAAAGGAAAGCTCTTAAAATCTATGAGGTTTACCATTCATTATTCCCTCTGTCTAAAGAAGGATAGAAATGTCAGAAAAGTGGTTGTGTTAATATGGTAAAAGAAATTAATATAATCTTAAAAGTATTTTTATGCAAATTCACTACTAGAATGGATCCTAGAAGTAAGGAAAAGTGATTGTCCATGTTGAGAGAAGTTGAGATATTAGAATTACTGTGGCAGATGGTGACGGTATGAATTAAACTGCTCAAAGAAGTGGGCAGCTTAGTCAGGAAAATTCTCCGGATGACTATGTTCTATAGTAGAACCCAACATTTACACCAGTTATTGAAGCAGTCAAGAATAGGTGATGAGGGAGCCCCAGCAACACTAAACATGTGGTGATGGCCTTCCTCTGCCTGTCATAGCTGGTGGTAGAAGACGCTATTATAGAACTTTGTTGACTGCAATAGCAGCCGTAAGACTCGAAAACAACAGAGGACAAAGTGTCAGAATCTAACTGCCAGAAGCTAGGAGGGACAATTAGTATGATAACTGAAAAGGTCATACTATCAATCAAGAAGTCTGAGCTGCAGAGCGTTATGCAGAAGGATCCTGGAACATAGCATTCTCATGAGAAAGATGGACAGACAAAAACAATATCACTAACCTTATATAAGAAGAATACATAAAGGATGTATGGAATCTGAAGGCAAGTGTCTCAAAAAAATTTATAGCTTCCATATCAATTTTTGAATGTGGGCTAAAATTTAGACCTGAATCTACTTACAGACAGAAAATATGTCTGTAAAACCATGGTGATTATATATGACATAATCATATGGTATAAGATTATTCCAGTCCTTCCCCAAAGGGGCCTATGACCATTTATTTGTTATAGTGCACAGGGGAAAGGTGAATATCCAGATATTTTGAGGATGTTGAAGAAAAATTCTGAGTTGACATTGATACTAGAGACCATGCTACCCCTGTTAGAATAAGAATATATGGGGGCAAATAATGAAAGGACAAAGTTAACCATATAGTGATCCAATGGCTCCACGGACCCCTGGTGATCATTTTCCTCCTCTCTGTATTCACAGTTTGGATTTAGATGCTTAACACTTGATGCAGCTTCGCTCCATCTTCCCAGGTCAGTAAGGTAAGAGCTCTCATACTAAGGAAGGCTGAAAACAAGTCTCTGAAACTATCCCACCTTACCCCACAATGTTAGTAAATCAGAAACAATACTGCATCCTATGTGTGCTGGGAGGGGGGCACATGGGTGGGGTAATGATGATAGACATTAGTGACACTATGAAAGATAGAAGAGATGCCAGGTTGGTGGTACCCATTACAGTTCTCTTTAATTTACCAGTCTGGCTCCTGTGAAAAGCAGATGGGTCCTACAAGATGACTGTACACCATCAAAGTGTCAAATTATATCTTCAATCAGTGCTGCTGTGCCAGATGTGTTGGCCTTACTAGAAAAGATTTATATGACCTTGGGTACATGGTGTGTAGCCATAAGACTTGCTGCCTAGATGCAGAGAATGCAGTTTTCAGACAGCCAGAGGCTCTTGAGCACATCTCAGCTGCAGAGAATTGTGCTGCCTGAGGCCAAACCCTTTCCAGGGAAGCTTGCATCCTGTTACTGTGCTAGGTGAGGTATATAGTCTAGGCCATATTATCCTGATGCAGGACAATTCTAATGGGCAATATTCATTCTAGATGTCTTCACCAAGCCGACTGAGGATGTTCAGGCCTTCTGCTCAGTAGTGTTCTTCCCCATTTTTTTCACACGTGTTGATGCTAAAAACAAACAAACAAATAAACAAAAACCTCTATCTTGCATCCTAAGCCCCATCTCTGTGTTAGCTTCAACTTGGCAACATGTTTATTACAAATGAAGTAATCAGTAAATTATTATATTATTATTACATTATATTATAATTATATTATAATTGTATAATTATAATATAATTATAATAATCATAATATATTTATAATTATACTAATTATAATAATATAATATATAATTATATTATATATTATATTATAATTATAATTATTATATTATTATATTTATATTTATTATATTTATAATATTATAATATTATATATTATATTATATTATTATATTTTCCTCTCAGGCTTTATCATCTTTATATTTACAGAGATAATAAAAACTGTATTCTCTGAAATTTTCAAGCTTTTCTACATCACTTTCTTTAGGTGAGTCTTTAAGTTGTGAATAAGATCGGTTTTAGTCCCTGTTTTGTAGTGGAAAATACACAAAGACCGCAGTCAATAGGTCCAATTGTCTTTTTTAATCCTCTCAAAAAGTGCTTGTATTGCCAATAATTCAGTTAGTGTGTATCCTTCGTAATTCATGGGCAGGAACAAGTTTTGGCATGAGCTAAAACAGGGTGTGGATACACTGGGGAGGTTCTCAGTGACTTAGCCTACAATCATGGGAATAAATTGGGTTTCTGAAGATGGAATGCTTTGGGCTATCATCTGTGTGATGGATGGATATAAAGGGGTCAAAATGTCATCATCTTTCCAAATATATGACTAGGAACAGTTCAGCATCCTGATATCTCATATTTATTACCTCTCTTGATCTAGGTGTGCAAGATACTGGCATCACTTACCTTGCTAGAGTAGAACATAGGAGAAAAACTGTAGCCTTCACTAGGTATTGAAATTCCTGAAACTCTGAAATCCCTGTTTACCTTTGTATTAGTCAGGGTTCTCCAAAGACACAGAACAAATAGGATATGTGCATGCATAAGGAGATAAATCTTCATGGAATTGGCTCACACAATTATGGAGGCTGACAAGTTCAAAATCTTTAAAGTCAATGTTGCAATTCAAGTCCAAAATTTGTCTATTGGCAGAATGGCAGAATTGTCTCTTGCTCAGGGAAGGTTAGTCTTTTCTATTTAGGCACTCAAGTGATTGTATGAGGCCCACACACACTATAGTGTGTCTCACCATATAGGGAATATCAATAAAGTAATAGAAATTATTTTTAAAAGAACCAAACAGAAATTCTCTCTTTAAAATTTCAATAACTGAAATGAAATATTCACTTGAGATGCTCAATAGCAGATTTGAGATTGCAGAAAAAAAATTAGTGAACTCAATGATAGATAAATTGAAATGATCAGTTTGAGGAACAGAAAGGAAAGAGAATAAGGAAAAATGAACAGAGCCTCAGTGATCTGTAGGATACCATCAGCCATACCCACATATGCATAAGGGTGTTCACAAACAGAGAGAAAAAAGAAAAACAAATCTTTGGAGAAATAATGGGTGAAAATTATCAAAATTTGATTAAAAACAAAAACTGTCAGGATTTGATAAAAACCAAGCATTAATCTACATATTCCAGAAACTCAGCATAAATCAAGTAGGATCAATCAAGAAGATCCAACCTAGATACATCATAGTCAAAATTTAAAATACAAAGAAAAAAAAACAAATCCTGAAAGCAGCAAGAGAAAAATACTTATTACATACAAAGCAACCTCAGTAGGATTCACAGCTGACTTTTCATGAGAAGTAACAGAGGCTGGAAGAGAGTGCATAATATATTTAAAGTACCTGAAGAAAAGGACAATCAATTGTGATCTCTCTGTATAGCACAATTATTTTTTAAATATGAAGAGGAAGTTAGGAAACAAAAGACATCCAGACTGGAAAATACTATATAAAACTATAATTATCTGAAGATTATATGGTCTCCATATTTAGAAAATCCTAAGAGATTCACAAACAACTATTAGAAGTAATTAATGAGTTCAGTAAATGAGTATTAGTGAATATCTTCGCAGAATATAAGATCGATATACAAATGTCAGCTGCATTTCTGCACACAAGCAATACACAATCCAAAAATAAAATTAAGAATGTAAGTCTGTTTAGAATGGTATCAAAAAGAAAAAAATTACTTAATAGTAAATTTAACAAAAGAAGTGCAAAATTTATACCTTTTAAAACTAAAAATATTATTGAAAGAAATTTATAAGACCTAAATAAATGAAAAGGCATCCCGTGTTTTTGAATGGAAGATGATCCTGTTAATACTCATTAAATTAACCTCGTATTCAATGAAACCTCTAGCGAAATCCCAGATGGCTCCCCCCCCCCAGAAATTGGAAAACTGATCCTAAAATTAATATGGGGATTCAAAATAACCAAAACAATTTTGCAGAAGTAGAACGATTAGGAGGAGTCAGCATTCTCAATTTCAAAACTCACTACAAAGCTACAGTACTCATGACAATGTGGTACTGACATAAGTATAAATTTATAGATCAATGAAATATAATTGAGAGTTCAGAAATAAATTTCACTTTTATAGTACAAAGGTACCAAGCCCGTTTAATAAAGAGAGAAAAATCTCTTCAAAAAATGATGCTGAGACAATGGACACTTATGTGTAAATGAAGTTGTATATCTTCTTCTTACGATACACAAAAATTAACTCAAAATGTATCATAGATGTAAATATAGGAGCTAAAGCTACAAAACTCTTAGAAGAAAACTGGAGTAAAGAAAAGTAGATTGTTTTTATTAATATTCAAATCTTTTGTGATGCAAATAATAGTCTTTAGTCATTAGAGAAATGGAAATCAAAATTATTTCACATCCACAATAATAATAATAATAATAATTAATAATAACAGGACGACCATAGTAAAAACATTAGGATGACTATAATAAAAAGGGTAGGAAGTAATGAGTTGGTAAGGATGTGCAGAAACTGGAACCCTCATACATCGTTGGTTGGGATGTATAATGTTAAAAATACTTTTGAAAACAATTAGGCATTTCTTCAATAAATAATGGTCAAAAGAGTTAGCAATTCTACTTTTTGATATTTACGAAAGAGAAATGAATTATCTGTCCACAAATAAACTTGCTTCTGAATGTTCTTATCAATATTATTCGTTATAACCAAAAAGTAAAAACAACTCAAATGTCCATTAACTGATAAACTGATAACAAAATGAGGTGCATTCATACAACGGAATATTATTTGGCAATATAAAGGAATGAAATCCTGATATATATATATATATATATATATCATGGGTGAAACTCAAAAACATCCTTAAAGAAGACAGTAACAAAACTCACATATATCATGATTCTATTTAAATGAAATGCCCAGAATGGCAGATCTATATAGATAGACAGTAGACTAATAGTTGCCTAGGGCTTGAGCATAGAGTAAGGGAATCAAGAGTTATGTGTCCCTTAAGGCCACAGAAATAGTAGAGTAGAGGAAGAGATTGGAAGGTAAGTCTCCAAAGCAGTTTACATTATAAGGTATTGCTTCAGGGTAATAGTGTTTTTTGACCTCATGCGTGTGGGAAGGGCTTTCTATACCACAGACTTCCAAGCACATGTAAAGTATTATTTTCAATTGGCCTCACTGAGAAAACAAAATTTACCCCTAAATCTTACTAAAGGTATCTTATGCGTGGTGCTGTGCTACGTACTATGGGATACAAAATTCTTCACCTCAAGCATCACATTTCCTTCAGTCAGAAACAGTAACGTGGTCATATAAAGGCTTTACACACACACACACACACACACACACACACACACACACACCCCTCTATAACTTAGAAGGACCATACAACGAACACATAAAGACATAAGTACTTGACAAGCAAGAAACAATCCGTCACACACACACCCCAGGGTTTTATATATTAGAGTACACAGTTTATTTTTTACAAGATAAATTATTAGCACTTGCATGCTTTATTTAAAAATACTCAAGAAAAAAATAGCCTTGATCAGAGAAGTTTAAAAATACAGTGTTTTCTAAGGGGTAAGCCATCTCCTGTTTGAAAGGAAGGGAAGGCCGTTTCGTTTAGACTTGCTGAGCTACATGACAGGCCCGATCTGCATCTTTCCTTCCTATCATTTCTTGAGCCGTCATGTAGAAGTAGCCTCTTGCAAGGAAGTATTTTCTTAAGTGGTGCTTAGATGCTAATTACCTTCACCCAAACTCTGAAATATCTTTCAAACACATTTTCCTAAGTGTTTCTGGCATAAGTGAACAGATTCCCATTTTACCATCATACATTGATACTCTATTAACTTAATTTAGGATCTATTACCAAGTTGTTTTAGTAACAGTGGACCTGTTAAGTGAACTTCATATTGATGAGCTCATTAAATGTACCTACTTTGTATAAAGTGAAGGGTAATTTAAAAAACGGATCATTTCAGACTCAAAAGCCAAGAAATGTGTTTCACTTTGTTTAAGCAACAAATTACTTTACCTCAAGTCCCTCAGGGGTAGAAATTTTATATATTTTTGTTTTACACAAATGTTAAAAAGAGATACGTTGTAAACATGGATACATTACCCGAATCTCAGGAGTTTGTTTGGTGAGGATCCAGCCTCATCTTCATAGAGCAGGAATTTGCTTTGCTTTTTTAAGGATAACTTAAGAAAAATCCAGTTTTGCCTATCATGCCAAGATTTCCCAGGGAGAGTACAGCAAAAATAGTTTGATGGGTGGTGTGTCCTGTAGGCTTCCAGGGTCTGACAGGAACAACCTCACTTGCAAACTATCAAAAACCACTCCCGCTTACTCCTCTCCAAAGATGGGGCTTTCTTTCTAATTTGTGGGAAAACAGAGCGTCAAGAGACAAGAATATCTACCTCCTTAACTTGCTCCAGTAGTGATATTCCCAATCTTTCTCACAGACTTAGAGAGGAGTGGAGAAGCAGCATCTCAAGGAAAGCAGCCCCAAAGGAAAGAGTTGTCCTGTTCAGAGTCTGGATGACCTAGAACAACAGGTCTCAGGTGTGAGAGAATAGGGGCAGTGTCGGTAACCATAGTGGTGGTAAACTAAGAGTGAAAAAATTAAAAGCAAAAGGGTTCCAGGTCCAAGCAGTCAAGTATTTACAAAGATTGTCAGTTGTCACAGGTCTAAGAAATGTTTTTAGTCTCCCAGTGAAGCATAGGGATTACAAATTCAAATGCACACGGGGACCAGGAAAGTAACATAAATGACAGAAGCAATTCACATTTAAGATCAAGGGGTTGGGGGTGCCTGGGTGGCTCAGTTGGTTAAGCCTCGGCCTGTGGCTCAGGTCATGATCCCAGGGTTGTGGGATCGAGTCCCACATTGACCTTGCTCAGAGGGGAGCCTGCTTCTCCCCCTGCTTGTGCTCTGTCTGATAAACAAATAAGGAAATAAACTTATTAATTATTTTTTAAAAGGACATTATAAAAAAAAAAAAAAAAAAAAAAGAAAAATCTAGGAGGTACCTGGCTGGTTCACTCAGTAGAGCATGCAACTCTTGATCCTGGGATTGTGAGTTCAAGGCCCATATTTAAAAAAAAAAGCAATTGATAGAAATATAATCAGCATACCCTTAAATTATAAAATAGTTCAAATATACAGATATTAATGCTGTCATTAATACCTTTTCACACACCAGCGAGCTTTATCAAATGTCACCTTATTTGATGCATTTTCTTCTTTTAGTAAAATACTACAGGTGGATTTATAGTTTCCTCTGCTTCCTTCATTTTATTCTCCTTCTTACCAAAGAGACAAGCACTATCATGTGTTTAATATTCTTTATTTTTATGCATGTTTTATATACTAGCTTACTTTTTTTAGTGATAAACAATAACTGGTATGCAATATCTCACAACCTATCTTTATTACTTGTATTAAATTCTTGAGATATATCCATGTTGATACATATACTTATTTATTTTCAATGATATGTATACTATTTCATCTTATGGATAAACACATTTTATTAATCAATTTTCCTTTTTATGGATAGGTCATGTCTAAATGTTTTCTTCACCAGAAAGTGCTGTAATAAGCACAAGCACACCTATGTATGATTCCTTGGAGAAATGTATCAAAGTTTATTTGATGGAATAAAATGGAATGATTGTGGCATAGTATATATACTTCTTCAATCTTACTAGTCATTTTCAAATTATCATTTATAATTCTGAAAAAATATATATATGTATATTTAAGACATGCCAAATTTTTGAAATGTGTTTATATAGATAAAATATTACATTTATTTTATATATACACATACATTTTATATATATATAAAATTATTTATTTATATATATAAATTTATATATTTTATTTATTTATTTATGTATTTATATATATATAAAAATATTTAAGATATGCCAAATGCAAATGCCCAGGTTAAGATAAAGAATGTAAAGAATGTTATCAGGACCTTAGGATCTCCTTTGGAATCCATGCTGATCACATTTCCATATTTTCCTGGAAGGAGTTTCTACTCTCATTTTTGTAATAATGACTTTTTTGTCTTTGTTTTTTATTTCTCCACATTGTATTTTGTAATTATCGTATAGTAAAATTGATGTTTTTCTCTTGCCAGGTTAAGATAAAGAATGTAAAGAATGTTATCAGGACCTTAGGATCTCCTTTGGAATCCATGCTGATCACATTTCCATATTTTCCTGGAAGGAGTTTCTACTCTCATTTTTGTAATAATGACTTTTTTGTCTTTGTTTTTTATTTCTCCACATTGTATTTTGTAATTATCGTATAGTAAAATTGATGTTTTTCTCTTGTTATACAGTGTTAGGAGTTTTTTTTTTTTTTTTTAAGATTTTATTTATTTATTTGATAGAGAGAGAGAGAGAGAGCACAAGCAGGGAGAATGGGAGAGGGAGAAGCAGGTTCCGGGGCTCGATCCCAGGACCCTGGGATCAGGACTTGAGCCGAAGGCAGATGCTTAACCAACTGAGCCTCCCAGGCACCCCACAGTTCTAGGAGTTTAAACACATGTACACATTTGGGTACCACCACATGGTGCCGCATCACCACCACATGAAGATGCAGAGTTCTCTACAAGGCCAAAAAACCCTCTCATGTTTTCACTTCGTAGTTACAGCATCACCTCCTCTCATACTCCTGATAGCCCCTGACTTGATTTCCATTTCTATAGTTTTGGTTTTTTTGAAAATGACAAGTAAATGGAAGCACACAGCATATGATTTTTGAGACATGTAATCATTCAGCATGACATCTTTGAAATTCATCTAAACAATTCATCATTGTTTATACGATAGTTTTCCTCTTTATTTCTGAGTAGTATTCCATCGTGTGGATACGTCATAACTTATCCATTCATCTTTTGGAGGACATTTCAGTTATTTCTAGCTTTTGGCTCTCACAGATAATGCTTCTATGAACATTTGTGTATGGCTTTACCATGCATATAAATTTTCATTTCTGTAGAGTACATACCCAGGAGTGCTTGCTCAGTCATGTGGTGAGAGTATGCTTAACTTTACAGGAAACTGCTGGACTGTTTTCCAGAGTGCCTGTACCATTTTGTATTGCCCTGTGCGATAGTTCCAGCTGCTCTGAATTTTGCCAGCATTATGTATTGTTAGCATTTTTTAAACTTTATTTTAACCATTCTAACAGGTATATAGTTACCTGATCATGATATTAATTTGTATTTCCTAATGGCTAATGATGTTGAACAACTTTTCATGTAGTTATTTAGACAACTTTTTATTCTCTATGGTGAAATGTCTATTCAATCCATAGGTTACCTTTTCATTTTGTTGTTTCCTTTGCTGTGTAGAAGCTTTTACTTCGATGTAGCCCCACTTATTAATTTTTGTTTTTGTTACCTAAGCTTTTGGTATTATATCTAAACCATAATTGACAAGGCCACTGTCAAGGAGGTTTTACTATATGTTTTCTTTTCTAGGACTTTTATGCTTTCAGGTCTTACATTTGAGTCTAATCCACTCTGAGTTGATTTTTGTATATAGTGTAAGATAAGGGTTCAATTTCATTCTTTTATATCTGGATATCCAATTTTCCCAGCATCACTTTTTTATCCTTTCCCTATTGTGTATTCTTGGTACTCTTGCCAAAAATTAGTTGACTGTCAGGGTGCCTGGGTAGCTCAGTTGGTTATGTGTTTTCCTTCAGCTCAGGTAATGATCTCAGGATCCTGGTATGGAGCCCTGAATGAGGCTCCCTGCTCAGCGGGGAGTCTGCTTGTCTCTCTCCCTCTGCCCCTCCCCGCACCCGGGCTAATGTGCATGTGTGTGTTCTCTCTCTCTCAAATAAATAAATAAAATCTTTAAAAAAGTTTTAAAAAATTAGTTGACTGTTTATGTTTGGATTTATTCCTGGGCTTTCTATTTTGTTCTATTGGCCTGTGGGTCCATTGTTATGCCAATACCACACTGATTTGATTATTATAGATTTGCAATATAATTTGAAATCAGGAAGTGTGTTGCCTTCAACTTTGTTCTTCTTTTTCAACTTGCTTTGTCTATTCAGGGTCTTTTGTGGTTCCATGTAAATTGTACAATTGTTTCTATTTTTCAGTGAAAAAGTGCCATTGTAATTTTGAAAGGCCGTCTGCTGAATCTGTACCTTGCCATTGGGAGAAAACATTTGCAAACATCATATCTGACAAGGGGTTAATATAAAAAATACATAAGGAACACATACAACTCACTAACAAAAAAATTAATAAATAGCTGATTAAATATGAGCAAAGGATCTGAGATAGACTTTTTTCCCAAAGAAAATTTACAAATAGCCAATAAGTATATGCAAATTTGAAAACAGGTATATTTCCAAATTTGGGGATTTTTCACCTATATACTTTCAGCCCATTCTTTTTCTCTCCTTTAATAATAGGAATGTTGAACTTTTATTATTGTTCTACAGGTCCCTGGGGTCTGGGTTGTGTGTGTGTGTGTGTGTGTGTGTGTGTGTGTGTGTGGTTTTTTCTTCCATTTTCTCTTTGTTCAGATTGGTTTTATTCTTCTTATCTGTTCTCAAGTTCACGGATTCTGTCCTGTCATCTTCACTGTACTATTAAATCCATTCAGCAATTCTTTTACAAACTTCATTTATTACATTTCTCTGTTCTACAATTCCCATTTGGTTCTTTTTAAAAATAACTTCTATTTCTTTGCTGAAGTTGTTTTTAATCTTTCATTTATATAAAGAGAATTTGTAATTGACTGCCAAAGCATTTTATGGCAGCTGCTTTAAAATCCTTTTCAGATAATTCCAACATCTGATTCATCTTGGTGTTGGTGTCATTTGATTGTCTTTTCTCATTAAAGTTGTGGTTTTCTTGATTGTGGTATGATAAGTGAGTTTTAATTGTATCCCTAATGTTTTGTCTTCTGTTAAGAGGCTTTGGGTCATAAGTTCCTGTTTTATTTTAGCGAAAAGTCACCCTGGTTAGCACTTGGTCCTGGACTACTTTTGTGGATTGCTGTTCCAATTACAATTTAATTTTCAGATATTTGCAGTATTATTTTGATCTGCTGGTTTAGTTATGTGGTGCTATTGTGGCTCCCACTGGTCTCTGCTAGCATTGCCTGAGAGGACAGGATGGGTTTTCTAGGCAGAGGCACAGAGTGTCTCTTGGCAGGGGAGTGGAGACTCAGATCCAGAGTAATGAAGAGGCTGCCAGTGCCTATGCCACTTGCCTACCCTGGTGCCTTCCATTATGAGAAGAGTCTCAGGCCTGGGGACAAAGAAGCTTCCCTGAATGGATTTTTATTGTGGCAGGATCTTCCCACCACTGACCCCGAAATCTCTCTGGTGTCTCTGGCGGGAAGGAGAGTGTCTGGTATACTAAATGCAAAGGTCTGTGGCAACATCATGAAAGGGACCCTATAGGGTTTTAATATTTGTTTTAACAATTACATTTGATTTGTAGTTTTAGGTGTGCTTTGGTTTTTAGTTGTGCTAAAAATATGGGCTTTTTGTTTGTTTTTTTTGTGGGGTTTTTTTGGTACCATTTAAATGGTGCTGGTGCACTGGGTGTTACATGCAACTAATGAATCGTTGAACACTACATCAAAAACTAATGATGCACTGTATGTTGGCTAAGTGAACATAATAAAAAAAAAGAAAAAAAGAAATGGTGCTGGTAGTTGTGTATTGTTTTGGTGGATATATGAAGACTCATTGGGCAGCTATCATTATCCTCAGCCACCCTTGTCTTCAGCAACGAGGAAGGCCCTTCTGTCTTCATTCTCCCCACCCCAAAGAATAAGTTTTCATGGTCTCGTTTGACTGGAAAAAAAAAAAAAAAGGAAATTATGCAACTTGATACATTGCCCTAGTTACCTGTTTTCCAAAAAGCATCCAATTAAATAACGTTTGTGATGGTCTTTCATCTTCTGTCATAGAGGATGTTCCTTTTACTCTCGTAGACTTCTTTCTGTTTCTACCAAAATTGTCTTAAATGGTATTGTTTCAGATCATTGACTATCCTGGAAATTGCGAGGAAAATATTTTAAATAAATATGCATTAAAGAGACTTAATGTAGTTATTAGTAATGATAATATTGAAAATAATTTCATGAAGGCTTAGAACTTGTCTAGTTAACTTAAATCCTAGTGCTTCACATTAATCAGAATAAAAGTCTTCTGAAAACAAAATAGTAGATACTTTATTTGTGATCATGAATGTTATCCATGGTGAAAAATACGGAATGATTTTCTACCTATTAACAGTATAAAATTACTGGAATCACAAATTCTTAAAATTGAAGAGTACTGTTTAATTGTCACTCTNTCCAACTCCCAGACTTTTCCTTTCTGGAATTTTTACCACAACATCCAGAGTGGTCACCATGCAGACATTGCTTGAATATTGACAGTGGGCAGAAGCAAAGAGGCATTAGAATAGTTGCTATTGTATTTCTAGTTTAGAAAAAAACCTTTAAGTAATATCTTTATATTATCATACAGACTTTTCGGTTACATTAGGGAATATATTTGAAGTAAAATTTTGAATGGTATACTTGCTTTAGTTTTTCATCACTATAAAAATCAATGTCTACTTCAGTATGTCTACTTCAATCTAAAGATCACTACTTATATTGAGAAATGATATTTAGTTACAGAGATGATACTGTCTACAACCATAGATCTGATTTTTGAGTGATGCATTAATTTGAGTATTGAAAATTCCCGGCATTTCCAGGAAAAGGAGGTACTCAAGTATGGAAAGCATATAAGCTGCAAAGTATAGATAGATATAAGCTAGATCATAATTTTGATATTATGTAAGCTTTCTGTAAGTTAATTATTCCTTCTGAAAAATTCAGCTTGTACTAGTTCAGTGGCAATTAATTTTATTTGTTTTCTTAATTCTCTCTTAGAATGATACAGGCATGTGTTCTTTAGCTTTTTCTTAAAATATCACATAAGTGTTAAACACCATTTATTTATGTTTGAAAAATGTAGCAAATCTAAAAGCTTATTACCCTCATTCAATTTATCAAATGGCACTTATTTTGCACCAACTTTACCTAGCCCTGTGCTGGGTATACAGAATAAATGAGAGTATCACTACCATCAGAGATTTTACATTCTTAAGGCTAAAGACATTATGAAAGCTTGATGTGTTGAATAACAAATTCTCATCTTTGATATTATAAAAAATTTCATACCAAAATTTGTTAAAAATTTTATAATATATATATTATATAATATCAAAGATGTGTCCTGTCAGCTTAGAGGGTAAGGGTTTTTTGCGGTAAGGAAGTTTTAAATAATCATTTTGTTTAAAAATTATTGTTCTTTCTGACCATTTTGCTTATTAAAGTCTGTAGATACAAATGTTAAAATCTCAATATGCACCAAGAATAAGGACATTGATTAACCTGACACATCAATATATATGCCAGTGTTTTCAAATGCTTTCCATGGACTAGAGAGAAACTTACTTTCTTTCCCACGTCACCCAAATTTTTTTTTTTTTTGGCTATATTTTAATTTTCAGAAAGAAAACTAGTATCATGTATTTGGTATGCTTGCATTAGTTCAAACTTCACAGGTAAAAAACAGCAAATAAATAAATAAAAACTCCCCAACCAAAAAAAAAAAAAAAAACTGTTATGAGATTTAAATTTCTTAACTTATTACATGTGTGTATGTGTGTGTATACACTATAGTACCAAAAAACTAAAAAAAAAAAAAACTTTCTAGAAGTTGTTGGGTTGGTTGGTTTGTTTGTTTTTTTCCCCTAAGACATGACCTATCTACAGAAAAATAATTCTGAGACTTTTATAGCACTCTGGGTGGTGTTTTCAGATTATTCTTTAAAGGAGTGGGGAAGCATTATCTGGTCTAAGAGCTTTGACAAGAGCTGTCTGAGTGCCAGCAGAAAAGGACATTAGTAACCAAGATATATCATTTACAATGTGGCCTTCTTATGGCTCCTGTCAAGTTACAGCATAATCTGAAGAAAATCAACATCATTTAAGGTTGCAGTGACCTTCTAAGGGCTTGTTTTTAAGAGCAGAGGTTAGAAGGCACAACAGTATGAGTCACTGAATATGATTGTACTGAAGCAAATTTTATACAATGTCATTTTCTTTAAACTCTGCTTTTGAGTTCAGTGTCTATCATATAATTATTTAATCTTTCTGGAGAAGAATAAATCTCTAAAGACGTCTGGATTTTTTCTTTTCTAATATAATTTTCTACACAAACTCAATAAAGACATATAGGTATAATGCCTTTTAAAATGTCAGCCTTAGGGGCGCCTGGGTGGCACAGCGGTTAAGCGTCTGCCTTCGGCTCAGGGCGTGATCCCGGCGTTCTGGGATTGAGCCCCGCATCAGGCTCCTCTGCTATGAGCCTGCTTCTTCCCCTCCCACTCCCCCTGCTTGTGTTCCCTCTCTCGCTGGCTGTCTCTGTCTGTCGAATACATAAATAAAATCTTTAAAAAAAATAAAATAAAATAAAATAAAATGTCAGCCTTAACATGATAGGGGCATGCTGAAAAACTTAATATAATCAGCTTATTAGATGTTTTTATGTTCTCATATACTAAAAAAAAAGAACATGGCTTATCAGTGTATGAGGAAAACTAACAAGGAAGATAGTTGGTGACACATCAGAGGACAGGGCAATAATTCATAGTGACTTGACAAACCAGGTAACTTTTATAGCATTTGAAATGACCAAATAGGAGTAGCACCCTAGGGCAAAGTTACAATTTATTTTAAATGTCAATGACAGGTTCTAGTAAAAACAGCAAAGACAAAGCACACACAATCTTTTCCTTTTGAAAATCTTGGAAATGAAAACAAAATGTCTGAAAAAAAGATGTCAATATATGAAATAAGTAGTAGACAAGTAGACAATCCTGAAGAGAAAATTAACTACTAGAATTTGAGACTGAAGATGTACCACAGAACATATCAGAGAGAAATAAAGAGATGACAAGTTTTGAAAGTGGAAAGAACTAGGGAACAGAGTGAGAAGTTTCAATTTTCCCTAAGAGGATTTCCAGGAGGAACAGTTATAGAGAACTACAGGAAATATCAGAGGTAATATTAGAAATTTTTCAAGAACTAAAGAAGTATCTCAGTATTAATACTGAAAAAATTCATCAAAACTGAACATTATTTTAAACAAACAAAACAACAAAATTCACATTTAGGTAAATCATAGTTGGTGAAGACCCTTTCATGTTTTTATAGAAATTTATCAGACTAATTTCTTTTTCCTATAAGTTACATCCTATGCCATACCTATACAAACTAATCATTCCTGTCTGTATGTTTAAACTTAGACATTTTTTCCTAATATACCTGTAATATTTACTTCCACTTTGTGAAATTCTTCCTAACCTTCCACTGTATTTAAAATGCTCACTGGTCATCTCAGGAAGGATTGCTTTTCCTGCTGCAATCACTTCAGTTCCTTCTCTGTGTACATATTTGAATTATTTTCTTAATTTGTTAGCTTATTATACAAAGAAATTATCTGTCTTACATTTGCAAACTCCATATTTTTCCACAGCATTCTGTATATGGTAGACCTTCAGTAAATATTTTCAAATAAAGCAATAAATGAATGAATCCAGATAAAGGTCTCCAATTATTCCCAGCCATTAAGTACGGTCTTATTTAAATATTTGCCTTATTGGAAGGCTTAACATGTTAATACTGTGAAATAAAAACAGTTGGATCTCATAAGTTATAGAAAAATTCATTTAAATAAATGAAAAGCATCTTCCATAAAGATGCTTGTATTTAGTGGGTTTGAGATAAATAAAGATTAATTAACAAAGCTTTCTTTAGGCAAGTTAAATACAGGGAGGATTTTCAGTTATCTGTTACCATATAGATGAATAATGTGATTAGATTTTTCATCAAAATGCCAAAAAAGCAGAAAAAATAATAAATTCATGTGAATCAGGTTAATAGTAACATTTTCCTTATAATAGAGATTGATAAACTTTAGAAATAAAAAAACTTAAAACTAGGTCTCCTATAAATAAAAACATGGAAAAGATTGAAAACTATTTTGCTCTGAATTGTGCTAGTTGGCTGCTTTGAGACCCTGGGTGGGCTTTTTCTGAGCTACAAATAATCTATGATTTATTTCTGGCTTAATATCTCTGTTTTGTTCATTCTGTTCAACTGGGGCCACTTCTCATTTCCCTATTAATATTTTAGATTAAGTTTGACTACTCCATTATAAATCAGTTTTCATTTAGTCCTTTTATTCTCTTTCCTGCATTGATATTGGGGAATATTTCTTAAACATAATTTGAAGAGGTCTTGGACTAACAATTATAGAAAAAAGCAAACCTATATACGTATGTATGTATTAGTATATAGATCCTATGCAGAAGGGCTGGCTGACAGGCAGAATTTTGGAAAATGAGTATTCTAGGTTATAAGAATCTTTCTCTGTAAACTCTACAAATCAAGATATTTTTAACTGAATGGCATTTTCATAAATACATGTAAGTTAATGGAGTATTGAGCTGCACAATAAGGATTACAAAGACACAATATTTGGATAAAGAAAAATTATATTTTAGCTATCAACTTTAATTAAAAATGCAAATTTTCAAGTATATTCTTTATAAAGTCACAAGTGAACCCAAAATAGCTCTTCAAAAAAGAATAAGAAATATTTTACATCAAAAAAGAAAGCAAATACCTGAATTTTTATTTTCTAAGATAATGGATATAAAAGGTGGAACATTTTTAGCTCATAGCTGGTGAACACAGAGAAAACTATTATAGTGTCTGATTGTCTGAGTGATCGCATGCTAATTAGATAATGCCTCTCTCATATTGACAGCTTTGACTCTTTCAGGTAAATGTCTCAAGAGAAAAAGATGATAAATAATATGATTAACTGAAAACTTATTTAGATCTCAGGCTTTTCTGGTAACCCAAGGCATGTTCTGGTAATACTGAAATTACATTAAATAATCTTAGATAATGGCTGCATAATACAGGGGGTATCTTTATTTCCATTCCTTCTGAAAAGCAATTGTGGTTACAGTTGGCATTTTTGAGTGTAAATGCTGCTTCTGTAGTACCAGCTCCCCTGAAAAGTTTGGCAATAAGTAAGATTGATGACTGAGAACCATGAAACTCCTGGAATTGCTGGCCTTTCTGACATATCTAGATCATCCATCTCTGTCCTATCAGTTTGAGGATTGCATAATGGGAAAAACACAAAATTGAGAATCAGGTGATCTTGATTACATTTCCAGAGTTGCCTCAAAGTCATTGTGTAACCTTAGGCATCTCTCATAAATCTCTTGGATTTATGTATGTTATTGCAAAGTAAATGGATTATATTAGATTGCCCATGAAGTTCCTTGTAATCCAGCTCTAAAATTGTTTGAACCTAAAAATGCCTGTTAATGTTTAAAGATACATGTATTTTGAATTGAAAGAAGCTACTGCTATCATTTTGCAAAGAAGAATATATTTGAATTTAATTCACAAACCTTGAATTAGTTACATTTTCACTCATTTATGTCCATTGCAGGCTCATTTCTAATGCAAACTTTTAAAATTTTCATATCTGATAATGTAAAAGCCAACTATTTGGCACACACACACACACACACACACACACACATATATATATATATTTTTTTTTTTTTTCAGAAAGACCAACGGTGAATACTTTGTGGATGATCAGAATAGACAAAATCTCCAGACTTTGTTTTTTTCTAATATGTTAAATGTTTTTTAAAAAGATTTTATTTATTTGACAGAGAGAGAGAGACAGCCAGCGAGAGAGGGAACACAAGCAGGGGGAGTGGGAGAGGAAGAAGCAGGCTCCCAGAGAGGAGCCTGATGCAGGGCTCGATCCCAGGACTCCGGGATCATACCCTGAGCCGAAGGCAGATACTTGATGACTGAGCCACCCAGGCGCCCCAATATGTTAAATTTTTTTTATCTCTGATGTCCTATTTTACTGATACAAAGAATACCCAGTGCAAATAAACATCTAATTAAAAATTGCTTTATAAAATAATTAGCCTGTGGTTTAGATGCCACAGAAATACCAGATAGAACACTATGAAGAATTTAAATGAGCATAATACGAGTAGAATAAACATGACAGTAACTATCTCAAACTGATTCATTTCTTACTAGAAATAAGTCGTCATTATAGAAGCCAGGGAAAAAAAGGAAGCAAATAGCAGGAAATATAGGATTTCCAGGTATCATATATCTGAGGGGTTGACCACTGTTGACTAATGTGACAGCATATCTCTGGGAGAAGAAAACTGAAAATAGACAAATAATTGTTCCTTGAAGAGCCATTGCTGAGTTAAGCATAGATGTCTAAACCATTATGCAGTTTCTGGTGATCCAATACACATATATCTATTTCTCCCCGTAAACAGTACGAGTTCATATAGAATGGAATTAATTCTGGCAGTAAATAAAAGACTCATCCTTTATTAATTATGACAACAAAAATTAATAGTTATTTGAATATTTACTGTGTGTGAGGCTCTGAGCTAAACATTTTTATAATTATTATATTTTATTCTGCAAAACTCTGATGAAGCGAGTACTATCATTATTTACATTTTATAGGTGAGACAACTCTATTTTAAAGATGCTAAGTAACGTGTCCAAGTTTACATATCCTGGAAGTGGTATTGTTGGTTTTTAAATTCAGGTCTGGGTGACTCTAAAGCCAATTCTTTTAATCAGTATACTATTTTGAATATTAGATTGAAATAGTGTCAGAATGACCCAAGAGAACAGCCTTCGCAGAGAACATGATGTGTTGTTGACATTGTTGTATTCAGTGAGCAGCCCAGTTTGGTCCTTGGTTGGGTAATACTACTGAAGAATACTCCTGAATACCAAAACTACTGAAGCTCCTCTAGGGTAGAAAGTGGGCATCATCCCTTTATTCCCTAAATGGGCTGACACAGTTGGGAGGCAACATGTTCTGGCTGCTCCATTTGTAAATTTTTATTTTATAAGATTTAATACAGAAGTGTGCCCACGTTATTGTTTTAATATACTTAGGTGAAAATCCAAATGAAGTGGATGAACACATCGATTACACAAGCAGCAATTTTCAAAATAAAATTTCTGCAGGATGGGAGAGGAGGATTGATATTGGAATGATTTTTTTCCCTCCTATTTTTCTCTTTAAACAACCTGCACTTATAATTCAAATATCAATTGTTAAAGTATTTAAACAAGGAGTCCATTAGACTGTGGTGGCTCTAGTATCTTGGTAAGCTACCTAAACAAAGCAAAATCTACTCCAGTCAAGGCACTAAAATTTGAGAAACTGCTTCAATGGTTTCTTTATAAAAATCTTGCCCCTGGCTCCTGGCAGTAGTATGCTCCTAACCACTTTGGGTTCAGTGTGGCCTGGTTCAGATCCATGTATTTACTCAAATAAACTCTTGAAAATTGTAATGTGATTCAGCTCACCTTTTAACACAATTTTCTGTTTCCCCCTCCCCACTTTAATTTTTTTTTTTTACCTACAATGCCTAGGTACAAAAACAATTTAGGTCAGAGGAGGACCAGAGACAGTAAAAGAAATGAGGCTTTCCATTTACTATTAACACACAAAAAAATAAAATTAAACCTCTCCAAAAAGAGGTCTTGGGAAGGTATTTCATCTTTCTCAAACTTTGCTTTTAACTTATTCATAAATACTTTTCTTTCCATTGTATATCTAGTAATAAATACGCTTATATGAGTCTAATTTCCACTAATAAGAGATGCTAAACATTCACATTTCTACAACTTCCTTCAAGTCAATCTTCTCTCCTCTTTAATTCTACTGATTCCAGTTTCATCAACTTTACACTTGTTACCATATATTTTTCTTCAAAAAGGGAAAAAGTAGAATAGATTTCATTGTCTCCAAGAGTGTTACAAAAGAATTTAAGGAACTGGCTTTGATAGCAACAGGTAAAGCTCTTGTTTCTAAATGACAAAGAGCTGTGGGTCAATTGGAGAGGTCTACTTATTTGCACAAAAAACAGTAATTGTTTTCCCTGTGAGATTGGAAAGCCTGATAAATTATGTTTATTTGCCAACAGTTTTCTCTTGGAAAACTAAGCTTATTATATTATTTGGCCAGAATTTTCCAGTGACTTGAATGATATCTGTCCATAAAAACTGTTAGCTAACAGATATCCTCAGACGGTGAGAAATAAGACTGCATAAACTATGTCATGAGGAAATTCATCTTTTTTCAACAATATTTTTTAAAACTCTACATAAATATTTTCCCATGAAATAAGTGTTTAAGTAGCCAAAGGAATGTTGACATATTTCTAATTATTCATCCTTAATGATATAAGATAGACATTTGTGGATTACAGTCCTCTTGGGGGGAAGAATCCATCTTTTTTATGTCATTAGGAAAATTTTTCTATTTTATAACTCATACAAAGCTAACATTTTTTAAAGCTTTTAATTTAAATTTCATTAAATTCCAGTTAGGTAACATATAGTTTCAGGTGTACAATATAGTGATTCAACATTTCCATACAACACCCTGTGCTGATCACAACAACTGCACTCTTTAAACCCCATCACTTATTTAACTACCCCTCCACGTCCCCTATGATAACCATCAATTTGTCCTCTATCCTTAAGAGTTTGTTTCTTAGCTTGCATCTTTGTCTCTTTTTTCCCCTTTGCTAGTTTGTTTTGTTTCATAAACTCCACATAAGTGAAATCATATGGTATTTGTCTTTCAATGACTGACTTATATCACTTAGTATGATACTCTGTAGCTCCACCCATGTTGTTGCAAAGGGCAAGATTTCATTCTTCTTTATGGCTGAGTAATATTCCATTTTGAGTTTATTTTTATGTATGGCATAAGAAAGTGGTCCAGTTTCATTTTTTTGCATGTTGCTGTTCAGTTTTCCCAACAGCATGTGTTGAAGACACTGTCTTTTCCCCATTGGATATTCTTTCCTACTTTGTCAAAGATTTACCATATAATTGTGGGTTCATTTCTGAGTTGTCGATTCTGCTCTATTGATCTATGTGTCTATTTTTGTGCCAGTACCATAATGTTTTGATCACTATAGTTTTGTAATATAATGAAGTCTGGATTTGTGATGCCTGCAGCTTTTCTTTTCTTTTGCAAGATTGCTTAGCCTATTTGGGGTCTTTTGTGGTTCCATGCAAATTTGAGGGTGATTCTAGCTCTGTGAAATATGTGGTTGGTATTTTGATAGGGATTGCATTAAATGTGTAGTTTGCTTTGGGTTGAGTGGACATTTCAAAAATGTTTGTTCTTCCAATCCATGAGCATGGAATGTCTTCCCATTTGTTTGTATCACCTTCAATTTCTTTCATCAGTGTTTTCTAGTTTTCAGAGTACAGGTCTTTCACCTCTTTGGTTAGGTTTACTCCTAGGTATCTTAATTGTTTTTGGTACAATTGTAAAGAGGATTTGTTCCTTAATTTCTCTTTCTGCTGCTTCATTATTGTTGTATAGAAATGCAACAGATTTCTGTATGTTGATTTTATATCCTGCCACTTTACTGAATTAGTTTATCAGTTCCAGCAGTTTTTTGGTGGAATGTTTTGGGTTTTCTATATACAGTTACCATGTCATTTGCAAATCGTGAAAGTTTTACTTCTTCCTTGCAGATTTGGATACCTTTTATTTCTATTCTACTTGTCTGATTGCTGTGGCTAGGATTTCCAGAACTATGTTGAATAACAGTAGTGAGAGTGGACATCCTTGTCTCATTCCTGACCTTAGGGGAAATGCTGTTTTTCCCCTTTAAGGATGATCTTAGCTGTGGGTTTTTCATAAATGGCCTTTACTATGTTGAGGTATGTTCCCTCTAAACCTACTTTGTTGAGGGTTTTTATCATGAATGGATGTTGTACTTTGTCAATGCTTTCTTCACATCCATTAAACTGATCATATGGTTCTTATCCTTTCTTTTATTAATGTGATAATATTGCATTGATTGATTTGTGAATATTGAATGATGCTTGAAACCCAGGAATAAGTTCCACTTGATAAGGCGAATAATTTTTTAAACGTATTGTTGGATTTGATTTGCTAGTATTTTGTTGAGGATTTTTGTATCTATGTTCATCAGAGATGTTGGCCTGTGGTTCTCTTTTTTTATGGTATCTTTATCTGGTTTTGGTGTCAGGGTAATGCTGACCTCATAGAATGAATTTGGAAGTCTTCCTTTTGTTTCTATGTTTTCGAATAGTTTGAGAGGAATAGGTATTAACTCTTACTTAAATATTTGGTAGAATTTGTCTGTGAAGCCATCTGGTCCTGGACTTTTGTTTATTGGGAGTTTTTTGATTACTGATTCAATTTCTTTGCTGGTTATCAGTCTGTTCAAGTTTTCTATTTCTTCCTGCTTCATTTTGGGTTGTTTGTATGTTCATAGGAATTTATCCATTTTTTTCTAGGTTGTCCAATTTGTTGGCATATAGTTTTTTATAATATTCTCTTATAATTTTTTTGTATTTCTGTGGTGCTGGTTATTTCTCCTCTCTCATTTGTGATTTTATTTATTTAGGTACTTTCTCCTTTCTTTTTGATAATTCTGTTTAGAGGTTTATCAATTTTATTATTTTTTTCAAAGAAGCAGCTCCTGGTTTCATTCATCTGTTCTACTGTTTTTGTTTTTATTTCTGCATCATTTGTTTGTGCTCTAATCTTTATTATTTCCCTTATTCTGCTGGCTTTAGATTTTATTAGTTATTCTTTTTTTAACTCCTTTAGGTGTAAGATTAGATTGTTTATTTGATATTTTTCTTGCTTCTAGAGGTAGGCCTATATTGCTATATACTTCCCTCTTATGACCATTTTGCTGCATCCCAAAGGTTTTAGATTGTTATCTTTTCATTTTCATTTGTATCCATGTGTTTTTTTATTTCTTCTTTTATTTCTGGATTGACCCATTCATTGTTTAGTAGCATGTTATTTAGCTTCCATGTATTTGTGGCCTTTCCAGACTTTTTTCTTGTGGTTGACTTTTAGTTTCATAGCATTGTAGTCAGAAAAGGTGCATTGCATGACTCCAATATTCTTGTATTTCTCGAGGACTCTTTTGTGCCCTAATATGTGATCTATTTTGGAGAGTGCCCTATGTACACTTGGAAAGAATGTGCATTCTGCTGTTTTAGGTTGGAATTTTCTGAATATGTCTGTTAAGTCTATCTGGTCCAGTGTGTCATTCAAAGCCATTGTTTCCTTCTTGATTTTCTGTTTAGATGACCTGTCCAGTGATATAAGTGGCGTGTTAAAGTCCCCTACTGTATCATTGGTAATAATGAATTCCTTTATGTTTGTTATTAATTGTTTTATATATTTGGGAGCTCCCATGCTGGATGCATAAAGATTTACATTTGTTGTATCTTCTTGTTGGATTGTCCCCTTTATTATTATATAGTGACCTGCTTTGTCTCTTATTAGTCTTTGTTTTAAAATCTAGTTTGTCTGATACAGGAATTGCTACTCTGCCTTTTTTTGACATCCATTTGCATGATAAATGCTTCTCCAAGCCCTCACTTTCAATCTTAAGGTTTTAGGTCTAAAATGAGTCCCTTGTAGGCAGCATATAGATGGCTCTTATTTTTTTTTTTTTAATCAATTCTGACACCCTATGTTTTTTGATTGGAGCATTCAGTCCATTTATATTCAAAGTAATTATTTATAGATATGTTTTTATCGCCAGTTTATTACTTGTTCTGTGGCAGTTTCTGGAATTTTTTCTGATATTTTCTTATTTTCTTCCCTTTCATGTTTTGCTGATTTTCTTTAGTGATATGGTTGGATTTCTTTCTCTCTATTCTTTGCATGTTTATTAGTGGTTTTTGATACATGGTTACCATTAAGTCAGTATATAACCTCTTTTGCAAAAAGCAGTCAATATTAAGTTGATGGTTAAGTTTGAAGCCATTCTTTTCTCTTCTTCTCCCCATGTTTTAGGTATATGTTATTATATTTTATATCCTCTTTGTGTGTGTGAGCTCCTTGACTGATTTTTTACAGAAATATTCACTTTCACTGCTTTTGTGTTTCCTGCCTTTATACTTTCAGTTTGGGTCTCTCCTTTCCACTCAGAGTCCCTTTAATATTTCTTGTAGTTTTGGCTTAGTGGTCATGAACTCCTTTAGTTTGTGTTTGTTTGGGAAACTATCTCTCCTTCTGTTCTGAATGACAGTCTTGCTGGATATAGTATTCTTGGATGCAGATTTTTGCCATTCAGCACTTTGAATATATAAATGCTACTCCCTGCTGGCTTGCCAAGTTCCTGTTGAAAAATCTTCTACTAGCTTTATGGGTTTCCCTTTGTAAGTTAATGACTTCTTTTGTCTTTCTGCTTTCAAGATTTTTATCCCTTATATTTCACAAATTTAATTACAGTGTGTCTTGGTGTCAGCCTGCTTTTGTTGATTTTGATGGGGGTTCTCTGTGCCTCCTAGATCTGGATGTCTGTTTCCTTTCCCAGATTAGTGAAGTTTTCAGCTATTATTTTTTTCAAAAATTTTCTATTCACTTTTCTTTCTCTTCTTTCTCTAGGACTCCTATAGCATGAATGTTATTACATTTGATGGAGTCACTAAGTTCCCTAAGTCTATTCTCATTTTGTGTAATTATACTCTCTCTCTCTCTCTTTTTAATCTACTTGCTTTCCATTACTTTGTCTTCTAGGTCATTAATTTGTTCCTCTGCTCTTTCCAGCCTGCTGTTCATTGCATCAAGGATGTTTATAATCCTGTTTATTGCACTTTTCATCTCTGATAGATTTTTTTTAACTCTTTAATCTCTGGAGTAAGGATCTCATTGATGTCTTCAATTCTTTTCTCAAGCCCAGTGAGTATCCTTTTTATCATTGCTTTAAATTCTCCATCAGGCATGTTATTTATATCTGTTTCACTTAGATCTCAGGCCATGCCCTTATCATGTTCTTTCACTTGGGATAATTCCTCTGCCTTCTCATTTTGTTGATTTCTAGTGTAGTTAGGATGATTTGGTAGTTGTCTAGTTGTATTTGTAGGACAAGGCCCTAAAGTCCTACTACTTGGGGCTCCTAGGTGGTGCAGTCATTAAGCGTCTGCCTTCGGCTCAAGGCATGATCCCGGCATTCTGGGATCAAGCCCCACATCAGGCTCCTCTGCTAGGAGTCTGCTTCTTCCTCTCCCATTCCCCCTGCTTGTGTTCTCTCTCTCGCTGGATGTCTGTCTCTGTCGAATAAATAAATAAAATCTTAAAAAAAAAAATAAAGTCCTACTACTTCACCACCATCTTCCTCTAAAGCTAACATTTTAAAATTAAAGAAACATATATTGCATTTTAAAATTCTTTAAAACCAGTATATAATAGAAGATTTCAAAAGACAATACTGAATTATTGATAAATTTATTTGTTCCAGAAACTGTTGTTTCAATCTTAGATGCATCATATTTAACATTTATTTATAAAATATGATTTGAAGTCTTACGGGTATTCAGCTACTTTTCTAAAAATAATTTTTTAATCTGTTCTAATTCTTACATTAACAATAATGGGCATTTATTAGGTGGCTAATCCATATTTGTTGAGGGATTAAGTTATATCATTATAGTACAAGAATTTTATTGCATTTTAAGTGAGATAGTCTTCTGACAATAACCATTTACTGATTCCATGTTCTTATTTTTTTGCCATTATACATTTAATTTTTATTCAACAATGGTGATGAAAGCAAGAAATCATTTTCTAGCAAGGTACTAAGGTACATGAAATAATGAAATAAATATAAAATTATGTATAATAAAAATATTTGTCAATTTCTAATTCCGAAAAAAGTTCTAGAAATGATTAATATTTTTTGTTTAGCATGTTTTTTTATACTTTTTTGTTATATTTATATCAGAAACATATACTGTATGAAGATTTTACTGTTGTTAACAAGCAATTCCTGAGTTTATGTTCCTTAAAACAATACAATTTTGTTTTTTGTTTAATTATATTTCCTCACACATTGACAGGAACCTCTACTCATTGTAGTTACTAAGGAATATAGACAGATGGAGGATCCACCATACTGAGCGTCTCCCTCTCTGTGTCAGAGCCTCATAAAGGCAATTAAATATTAGTCCTAAAATGAAACACAGAACTTATTTACCTGGACTACATGGAAACACCAAATACTTAGAAAGGAACCAGAAAAACACAATCCCACCATGCTTTCTGGAAGATATAGAGCTGACATTATTTTTTTTAGCAGTGCAATGGCTATTACATTGTTCATTATATTTTTTGTTGTAATAACAATTTACATATATTATCAGTTTGTATAGTGCAGTGACAAAAAGTGTACATTCTAGAACTAGAATGCTGTTTTAAGTCTTGGCTGTGACACTTAATTAGCTATGAGTTGAGCAAGTTTCTTAAATTCTTTGTTTTTTAGTGTTCTCATCTAGCTATATTGATATTTTCCATAAAGTGTTGTGAATATTAAATATGGTAATATGTGTAAAGCCCTTAGAACAGATTTGTTATAATTTTGGCATATAAGCTCAATATAATGCCTTAAAGTCATGACATCATGATGTCATGATAGATAGGATTTACGTTTCTCATATCAATGTATGTGAGAGCTTTAGGATTAACAGTTGGAGTAGGTATAAAACTCAAATAGGTGTAGAGAGTTAGATGATAAAATGTGACCAGTTATGGGTTGCATCTTACATCAGCAAATGTAGTTTGACAAACCTTCTAAGACTGGCAGAGATAAATACAAGAAAGGAAGAGGTTGGATGGGTAAGCCCAGACTTTGGCCTAAATGCAAGGCTAGTCCCACAGTTTCTGTCAGGGGACTGCAATGAGTGAAAGTGAGGACCTTATTTTTTGTTGTAAAAGTGATAGGTTCCTGGTTCTGTCTTGCATGGCAACAATTCCCAAAGCAGAAGCAAAAATAAAGAAATATCTATTATTGCACTTAGATGGTTCATAAGGAGAATATTCACAGAATTGCTACAGAAGTATTGGTATTGGTCTAATTTGGAACTGTCTTAAGTCTTCTTAGGCATATTCTTAATGTGGACAAATTCTTCACCTTGTAGGAAAGTTGTTTTTTTCACCAGAATTAATTAGTGAATCACAACATGAGTGATTAAAATTGGTAATACTATTACGAAAGTAAGTGTAACTATGAAATAATTGTACTAGAGCTCTATAGTTTATAAAATAATGCTGTAGGCATTTCTTTAAAAAAGAAAAAGTTTTATATAGGAGCAGAATTATTTATAAACTTGTTCTCTTTGAAAGTTAGCATTTATTTGAAAATATAGATATAATAATAAATTGCACTTTTACTAATAAAATTTATATACATACTTATGTAAATTCATTTATTAATTATACATTTATTAACTAAATTATGACTTATGGAAGAATACAAAAGGAATTACATGTCTTGGTTTGATTTAATAAACCTACACAGGTCTAATAAGACATGGTATATACTCTGTGACCACACAGGTTTTACTGGGAGAAAACACATAGTAGAAAGAGAAGCACATGGCTACTTGGTATTTAATATCTTTGACTACATCAAGTGAAAAGAAGTTCTTGCTGTCCATTTGGTGACTAGATCCCTAGCTATGAGCACATGTGGACACTGGCACGGGTTTTTTTATTCTTGGTTCCCTCCAAATTTCTAAATAGGATGGTATTAATAAGGCAAAAACAACAAGTAAGTAAAAATATATCTACCTGTGGTCAATTGATCCAATGTGATGTTCAGTCAGAGCTCCTATGAGCATTCGAGAGCAGATAAAAGGATCCAGCTCCTCCTTTTTCTAGTTCCTGGAATGAAACCGGGTCCGATCTATGCACTGAATATGTAATTGCTTAGAGTTTGAGTCCCAGTGATGGGGACTCTTTCTTCCTTGTGCTCTATCTTCTTAAAATACAAGTGTTAGAAATGCCTAATACATATGAATTAAGCAGAGCAAATTTTAGACACCAAGGTATCTGGGTGTGAAGGCCATCTATGCATAAAGACGTTGGGTGTCTTAGATGATTTTGAGCTTAAATATGATGACCTTGGGTGAAGTTGAAATCAGGCTCGTAAGCAAAGGGAGTTTCTCCATGTCCCCCACAATATCCAGTCTCCTGGAAAGTTGATTCTCCCTTGGGCCCTTAGGGAAATAAAGACACAAATTTCCAATCTTGTCTCTATCCATATATTTCAAGTCCTTGTGTATATAATCCTAAAACATCAGATCTGATTAAAAAATTCAATCATGATGATCCCAGGAATCCAAAGCTATGGTCAGGCTTCCAGGCTCATCAAAATGGGTCTTTACTTGGATATCAGCAAGCAAAATAGGAGCTGTTATATGGTGCATAGTTTTATTATGATTTATCCAAAACTCTTGGGACTAGTTGTATTTTAGAACTTAAAGTATGCTTTATAATTTTATGAAGATGATACATTACATATGCATATATTATGAAACACACCCTGTGGAATTTGGTGTAGTGTCCCATAATCAAACACAACATTTGCTCAAACTCAACTGCTCAAACTAATAGCCACTTATCAGTTGAGTCACATTTGCTATGATTGTTTTGTTTGTTTGTTTTGTTTTGTTTTAATTTGGTCTTAGAACTTTTTGATTTTTGAATTTTTATTAAATTATATTTAATGATTATGGATCTGACTTGCAACTTTACATTAGAAACCAGGAATAAGGAATCCTCAAGTCTATTAACCTTAACTAAAGTGCCACAAAATTCCCAATTGAGCATCGTGGTGGATCACATAAATGGATATTTTAAGTGATTAAGTTCTTTTTTCCTTATCAATAGCTGCCAGTTTTGTGATATTTGGAGGGTGCCAAGTATAAAAGAACATATCAATGCAAAAATGTGCTTCCAGCTAGCTTGAGAAAGTTAACCACAAGTGCAGCAAGAACTTGCTCAGTTGACTGAGTCAAAGATATTAAATACAGAAATCTGAGCCAAGGATTAAGTTCCAAATTTTAATACTCTTGAGCAATTTAAGCAGATGCTTGAGTCTGGAAACTTTTGTACATTCAAAAAGAATTTTTCATTTTTCGTATGGATATCTAGTGTAATAAAAATGGGCAAACATATGTATAGAAAAATAATTGTGAGGCATGCTTATTAAAAACATATATGCAAAGAGAAACATATGTACATATGTATGTGCATATATGTATTTAAAGTGATATGAAGATCACTTGAAACTAATGAGATAACATTAGAGGAAGATAAATTTTAAAATTTTGTTTAAAACCATCTGAAATAAATCAAGACAAAATAAAATCGTATTCCCTAAAGCATGCTCCTTTTCTTTAATTTATTCAATTATATGTTCAACTATTTACTCATTCAGTCAAGCAATATTTGAATGCTAGGTTACAAAAGTCAACATACTATTAAGCTTTTGTTTGAGGCGCTCCCAATCTTCATAAAGCCCTGGACTATCCTTGTCTTCTCTCTAGTGTACTTTCAATTAGTGAAAGCAGGGGTGTCTTTACATTTGGAAGGTAAGTTCTCTGTGGCTAATAAGAACTTTGGATTTTGAGCCAATCATGATCCTGGGCATAAAATTCAATGTACCTGTGGCTTCACCTCTTTCTTTCTCAGCAATGTCCTTCCATTTATCCAGTATATAACAGAGGGTATTACCATCATTAGACTCACACAGTAACACATTGTACAGTGAAACAAATACATTTGAATACAAAACTTTAGAGAACTCGTGGAAAAACTTAGTAAGTCTTTAATTTTATCCTTATCTCTTTCTCTACCATTTGGCTACTGTGTAGATTCTGGAGAGGAGCCTGTACCTTCATGGGGACCCAGATCTGAGCCTAGAACTTAATTACCTCCTGCCACATAAGAGTCCTCTTAACTTCCTGTGGAAAGGGGGAAAAAACACATTAAACAGGAGATTTCCTAGCTAAGCAGGACCATTGCTTTGAGGTTCCTAAATGCTTGTATTAACACATTTTAGGTTTTTCTCTTCCTGATTGTCTAAGTTGTTTTAAATTACTTATCACAGTTTACCTTTCTATTCTCCTGGAAACCCTTTCTGGATAATCTAAAGAGGTCATGATTTATATTCTTTAAAGCTTAACTTCAAGTTGAGTTTCTTTCCTCAGAAAGGAAAAGAATTAAAGAATAATGATGTAATGCCAATATCAATAGGAATATCAACAATATATTGATTAAATTGTCTAGCTAACTGAATCATGCTTTTTATACCTTTTTTCCCCAACAATTTCTTATTGAAAACAAGAAATGTGTGCAAACATATACCTAACATGTATTAAAATATAATCTTAACTACATTAGTAGCATATACTAAATGCACTTGTAATTTTCCTCTGACTGGCTATCAGTTCTTGCTATAAATCACTCCATATTTCTCCAATGAGGGAAAAAGACTGCTCACAAGTGCCTAGTATTGATCTAAATATCCTCCATTTTATTTCTCTAATTTCTCTCTGTTCCCCTGGCATACACTTTGTGGGGTTGATTGAGCCTACCTTTTGAAATACAAAACTCTTAAAAATGATGGGAACTTGACTCTTTTGTTTCTGATATTGATAATATGTATATGTATATGCACAATACAGATAAAGTTTTGCAAATTCTGTTGATCATTCAGAGGACCAAATATTGGTTTCATTGATTTTTCTTTTTCTTTTTTTTTTTCATTGATTTCCACTTTTATGATTAATTCTTCTGTATGCTCTAGGCTAAATTTTCTCTTTTGTTCTTATTTCTAAATAGAGAATTTTAGGTTACTGATTTAAGATATATATTTTTAAAGATAAGTATTTAAAAGTGAGGCATCTGGGTGGCACAGTTAAGCATCTGACTTTTGATTTTAGCTCAGGTTGTGATCTCAAGGTTGTGGGATGGAGCCCTGCAGCAGGCTCCACACTCAGGCCAAAGTCTGCTTGTGACTCTCTCTCTCTCTCTGCCTCTGCCCTTCCCCCCTGTGCTTACTCACTTGCTCTCTCTCTTTCTCCCTCTAAAAAACAAATAAATAAATCATAAGTATTTAAAAGCTACAAATTTCTCTTTGTGCATGGCTTTACATACTTTATTTAGCATTCTGAAGTCTTACCAGATTCTAGAGATTTCAAACATGGATTTTAACCTATTTGATACAAATATAATATACAACAATCTCTGTTTACTGTTAAAAAACAACTTAGACAAGTTAAAGAATTAATAATCACAGCATGAATGAGGAGCGCTCTACCCCACCCATGTCTGCATTTTCTAGCAACCACCAACTCATCTTCCATCTTGAGCCACAGTAGAATATACGATTCTCACTCTAATTACATCCAAACAGCCTAAAGAGGGCTTCACAAACACTCCAAAACTTTTTCTTTCTCTTCTTGTCCTCCTTTATATTTTGTTCAGCCTCTTGAACTTTACAACTCTCAAGAACCAATCTTTTTTTGGCAGAAAGCTGCATGAGTGATAATCCAGCTGCACAGTGTCATCCACCTGAAGGATGACACTGGAAATTGCATGATTTGTAAGGGAAGAAATTGTCACATTCTGAATGGTGTTTCATTATGAGTCTGAGCCACAGTATATCTTCAAGCACACCACTCTTCTCACACCGACCCCAAATTATCCTGCCTCATGGAGTTCAAGTCATGAATGTTCATATAGTTATAGCTCAAAAGGGCAATTTATATTTTAATTAATGTTCTCAAAAAGTCTTAAAGGTGAAGTTGCTATAAATTGTTGGAGGTAATTTGATGAGTCCTACATTAATGTTAGTTATTAAAGAGTTGCAGCCAGTATTTAGCATTTTCTTAGTTTTAAATACAGATTATTTCAGTCTAATTAATAAAATATGAACTTTATACAAGTACATACGGTTGTATTATTTTCAACATGAAAAATTTCTTTAGATTATTTGAAAGCAGATTTTTAGTGGTGAGGGTGCTGCATATGATTAATCATTTGGCAAAGAGCCCAAGGTTAAGGAGGACTTTAATACTGAAATATTAACTTTATAAAACTATTAAAATATTTAAAAAGAAGTTAGAGACACACGTTTTAAAGTATTTGTTTACTGTGAAGGAATAAGTACATATTTTTCTGGAAAATGCAGTAGATAGGACAAACTGATTTTAGCAAATTACAAATGCTGTAATAGTATCTGACTTGAAAGTCCTTATTTGCAAATAAAGAACTTCCTAGTTATAAAATCACAGTTTTATTTTTTAAATAGAAATTTCAATATTCTTAATTCATATATATGGTACAAATGGATATAAATTTATACCTTGCTTGAATGTGATGTGAACATTAAAAAAACTGCTGAATGTTTTATATCGTCCCTATCTATTATACTTGAATTTTAATTAAATTGTCTTTATTCATACTATTCAGTGCTATATTAATATTTTCATAAATTGAAAGGCTTAGAAATAATTACATTCAGTTATATCTCTCAGAATAGGTTATTTTTTTTATTTTTACTTTTTCAAGATTTTATTTATTTAAATGTCAGAGAGAGAGAGAGAGGGAATGCACAAGCAGGGTGAGCGGCAGGCACGGGGAGAAGCAGGCTCCCCGCTGAGCAAGAAGCCCAATGTGGCTCTTGATCCCAGGACCCTGGGATCATGACCTGAGCTGAAGGCAGATGCTTAACCGACTGAGCCACCCAGGTGTCCTGGTTATTTTTATTATTAAGCAGATATCTAATATATCATTTTAATTCTGTTGTTGATTTTTTCCCCACATTTTTCAGTTACTGTCTTACTGGCTGCTGTGGAGGTTATAATATGCATTTATTCCTCAAAATTCTAGTCCAGATTAATACTAACTCAATTCTGGTAAATATGGAGGCATTGTAGGCATCCCCCAAATTTCCACCTTAAAAGTATAATCTTGGGTATCTGGGGGCCCTTTCTGTTCTTTTCTTTTTCTTGTTTTACTTTTTGCCACCTTAGCTAGCAGAACCAAAAGAAACCCAGGATCCACTGAGCCAACTCTCCTGGGATTAGATTTATCATTTTCAATTCCATTAGTAACTTTCGCCTCTCATAAAAAATCGCAGCTCAGCTTCTATTTCGTATATGGGTGATTCCATAGAAATCCAGGCATCAGGGCTTCAGAATCCCCACCTCTCTCTCTTTCTTTTCCCCAAATAATACATTAGTCATATTTCTATAAATGGAGATAATTTTAAAAAATTCCATCATTGTTACTACTTGATTGGGGGGGGGGGTCCCAGATCCACTCACATATTTGTTGATTTGTTAGAAGGACTCAGAGGACTTGGAGGCTATTATGCTCATGGTTGTAAGTTATTACAGAGAAAGGATACACAACAGGATCAGCAAGGGGGAAAAGACACATTTGCCAGAGTCTGGAGGAATCCCACCACAAGCTTTCTATGTGCTCCTCAAAAAGACCATATGCAGCACACTCCTTCCTCTACCAGTAAATTGTATATTACTTCTGCACAGGAAAGCCACTTCGAGACTCAGAGTCTGAGGTTCTATTGGGGGTCATACAGCACTCTGCCTAGCCACAGCTAGCAAAATTTAAGATTCCCAGAATGAAAGTGGATGTTCACCATAAATCACATTGTCAGTACAAATAGTCTGGATAGGATGGTACAAAGACTAATCAGTCTACAGAATGCCCCAAAGTTAAGTTTCCTAAAGCCACCCAAGGGCTTTGCAAACAGGGCCTTCTAAGGATTAGACCTGCTATGCTAACTGTCCTGAACATTTCCTCATGCTGTCATTACTCAATTCCCACCACTATTTAGTGTTAAGTTTTTTTTTGTTTTTGTTTTTTTTTAAAGATTTTATTTATTTATTCAACAGAGATAGAGACAGCCAGCGAGAGAGGGAACACAAGCAGGGGGAGGGGGAGTGGGAGAGGAAGAAGCAGGCTCATAGCAGAAGAGCCTGATGTGGGACTCGATCCCAGATCGCCGGGATCACGCCCTGAGCCGAAGGTAGACGCTTAACCGCTATGCCACCCAGGCGCCCCCTAGTGTTAAGTTTTTAATACATGTTGCCCCATCAAATTCTCCCAATAATTCTTTGAGGTGTGTATTACTATTCCTTCTACTTTTCTGATTAAAAAACAGAAAATTGAAGAAACAAAATTCGTATATGTGCTGCTGAAGCAAGTACTAGAGAGACAAAATTAATTTCAAGAGTTCATGTAACTAGAAAGAGGTAGCAAGGTTTGACTACAAAGCCAAGATTTTAATTATTACAATATACCCACATGGTATAGCTTCAGGAAGTATTTCCTGAGTGAGTGGATGCCAAGTGAATTGGGGCTGATATTACTATGTTATTGAAAATTACTGGGGCACCTGGGTGGCTGCCTTTGGCTCAGGTCATGATCCCAGGATCCTGGGATTGAGTCCCCATGTCGGGCTATCTGCTCAGTGGGGAGCCTACTTTTCCCTCTCCTTCTGTCTGCTGCTCCCCCTGCTTGTGCTCTCTCTCTCTCCCTCTGTCAAATAAATAAATAAATAAAATCTTTTAAAAAAAAGAAAATTACTGTATATGTACAGAGTATTCTATTCTTACTGTAACTCTGTGAATTAAGTATAACAAGTTATTATTCTCATTAGGCAGAAGAGGAAAATCAAGAACTGAAGTGTATAAAAATGCATACTGTATATATATAAATATATTCCTATCATTATATATAATATTTATATCATATATATAAATATGTAGCTCTTTATTATCACTTAAAATATAAATAAACTTCCTGATTCATTCCATGCTTTCTTTCTATGCCTGGAAATATGTGTCTGCCATTACAAACTGTGGCTTTTAAATGTCCTAATTAATATGCCCAAACATTGTCAGAGGCAGGAAAACTGCTTGCAATTTTGGAGGGAGATAAAGCTCAAAGGATTAAATGTAAGATGTAATCACTTTTAGAATGCAGTTCAGTTGGGTAGGAAAGCTTCTCTAGGTTCTGTTCTTCAGGGGTGAATATTAATCCAGCACACAGTAATCTGCTCACATACCACAGCAAGGCAGAACCACTAATGTGTGTCAGGCTTGAACTTCATGGTACTTACAGAAACAAATTCATTCAGACAACACTCCACTTTTTCCCCCTATTGTAATACTAAATTACGCATAGCAAATGGAAAGAAAAAACAATGTTAACAATTAATCCAACAATCAATATCATTTGGCTAGAGCAAAATACGGTATACAAAATAATTTTCTTTATACAAAATAATTTTCTTTATAATCTTTGAAATAACCACAAATATTTCTCCCTAAGAGATAAGAACTAGAAACATTATCATGGAGGTGCCTTAAGCATCTCTTTTAGTCATCTGCTAGAAGCTGGCTAACAATTACAACAAGGATGTGCTTTTAGAGAAAGCTTAGGTTTCAGAGACTATTAACATACATTTCCTCTCTGATATCTTTCTCTCCCCCTTGACGTTAGCAGATTATCATAGTTAGTACAGATATTATTATGCACTGTTAGTCTCTTAAACTAATACAGAAACTCTAAATCACACAAGAAACATATACTGAGTGCCTAATATCAATTAATTAAAACACTTCTAGGTGTTTTAAGGTATAGCCAGGGCTGAGCACTGTTGAATTAGAGGATTCTTATTCTATTATTTATAGAATCTTTTCCAGTTAACAATTTTGATATGTTTCTATATCAATGATACCAAATGTGCATTTCCTATAGCTAGATAGCATTCCGTATAAAATAAATTATAATTTTGAAGATACAAGGCATGCTTTTGTATAAATGTCTTTATCAATTTAAATTCCAATATGACATTTCACACAGAGAATTTAGAAAACCGAAGCTTTCAGTTTCATATATATATAGTAATAAACAATGTTCTCATTGGCAAACATAATGCTTTCAATTTAGATGGTAATTTGCCTCAGAGTTGGCAAGGAAAAGAACTAAGTTCCTGAAATCAGCTAAGAGATCTATTTGTTCATCAGGGTCCTAGAAGGCAATGTCTTTGTCTTTTTAAATGTTACTATATTGATTAAAATTTTTATATGTAAGTTCTTTCGTTTGGCTTACAATGCCCTTTATAAACTAACTTCTCATGCATTCTAACTCTAGTGCCTGATGCAGCCATGCTCTTTCATGATTCCATACCTATGAACTATTTTGTCTCCCAGAAATACCCTTCTTTTATTCCTTCTCATCTATTAAGACTCAATTCAAATTGGGATTTTAACACCCCAAAGTCTTTTACTTCATACTTTCTAATCAGAACTAAAGGTCACATCTCAATATATATGAAAAAATATATTTCAATATGTTGTAATTTGTCTGATTATAAATCTATCTGCTATACTACTTTGTGGTTTCCTATAAGTAAATCATTTCTATCTTATTCATTTTTACATCATGTAAACCTAGACTATTAATTCTTTATATATTCCTAGAGGCTGCCTGGATAATTTTTCAAAAATATATTTTATTTATTTATTTATTTATTTATTTTTATTTATTTATTTATTTATTTATTTATTTATGAGAGAGAGAGAGAAAGGGAGGAGCAAAGGGAGAGGAATAAGTAGACTCTGCCCTGAGCACGGAGTCCAACAGGGGGCTCTATCCCAGGACCCTGAGGTCATGACCTGAGCCAAAATCAAGAGTCAGAGACTTAACTGATCGAGCCACCCAGGTGCCCCTGGATAATTTTTATACTTAAAGAGATTGAATTTGCTGAAAACATTGCTTAGTTGAGTGATTCCATAAATTAAGCAGCAGATCAGAATCATTTCATTTGATGTAAGGCCATGTGCCAGGGAATCTGAGTCAGTGAACTAGCCAGGTATCTGGTAATTCTCATGCTAGTATGAAAGCCACCAATTAATTCAATATATACTTCTCCAGTATGGCACTTGCAAGGTGCGAAGGGAGGTATCAGTGAACAAAACAGCCCTGGTGCTTACCCTGAGGGAGATAATAGGAAAAATATAATTGGAAGTGATAAATGCTAACAAAGAAAATACGAGGAGCCTAACCAAAGTTTTCAAGGGGAAAGAAAAGCTTTTTTGAGAAATGACATTTAAGAAAAGGACCATACAAAAATAAATGGAAGCTAACTTGCACTTTGAGATATCTAGAGACCCCTGTGACTGGATCAGTGGAGATTGTGCAAAGTCAGTTCTGAGTTGTATATGGGGCGGAGTGAGGAATCATTTAGGCTTTCAAAGTCAGGTTAAGGATTTTGATTGTTATTCCAAAAATAATGAGAAGTCTTTTAAAGGTTTTCAGCAAGACATTCATACGATCAAATTTGGATTTTAGAAAGGACAGTGGGTGGGGTGTGAAAACTCAGTAGGATTGGGTGGAAGCTGGTTGTAGTAGGGACAAAAGTGAAAGCAGAAAGGCCAGGGCGAAGCTTAGTACAGAAAGTCAGGTGAGTACTATATCTCAGACTATTGTGACAGCCAGAGGTAAACAGACGTAGACATAGTCAAGACATATTAGGAAGTAATGATTGCTTTTCAGTCCTTCAAAAGTAGATTTGCTTCCTAATTTCATTTAAAGAGGAAATAACTTGAAATGGAAAACAAAAGTACTTTGAATTTGAAGGACTCATGTCCTAGCTCTGCGACCCCTATTGATTTGTCCCCTTAGGAAATCTTTCAAGCTTTTGCTTCCTCAATTCCTCATAAGGAAAATAGGGACAATGTTGAGTAAATACAAGTTTTGATGTGATATGAGACTATTCCTTATTTTTTTCTGAAAGGGGCTTAGGTCTGTGGTACTATTTGATTGTAATTTAGAAAACTGACTCTTTGAGACCAGCTGAAATATCAATAATATCTTCAGTTTTGGATTTCAGGAGGTATCTTTGTCACATTTTGTAATTTATTGCCCTGAAGCATATTAAGGTAAACCCTGTAATACTAGCCCTGAGAAAAATCCCTCCCCCTAAAATTAGGCTTAATGCTGAGTGATAGCAATATAATTACTCCTATTTTTAGATAAAATATAGATTATAAAAAGTAACTATTAAAATGATAGTCCCACTTAATGGAGTGTACAGTTTACTTCATGTGCTACACAGTCCTTAACTTCTTGGAAATGATTGATAGGGACGTCTTAATATACAACTGTTTTCCACAAGGATTCCCAGTTTCTCCAAGAATTAACCAATATTAATTTTCTAATCATTTATTCATTCACTCAACACATATTTATTGAGTGTCTCCTCTACATCACATGTAAGTATCATGCCCTAGAGAACAATATAGGCCCATAACTTGGGGAAAATGTTGTCAGGGAAGATTAATCAGAAGAAGTAGCATTTAAGGTGAGACAAGGAGTGTATTAGTTTCCTAATGCTGTGAAAACAAGGTACCAAAACTGGATGGATTAAAATAACAGAAATTTATTGGTTCACAGTCTGGAGGTTAGAAGTCTGAAATCAGTGTGTCAGTAGGGCCATGAGAATCTTCCTTGCCTCTTCTTTTTTTTTTATTATAATAATATTTTTTATTATATTATGTTAGTCACCATACAGCACATCCCTGGTTCCTTGCCTCTTCTAACATCTGTTGTTTACAGGCAATCTTTGGCATTCCTTGTCTTGTGAATGCATAACTCCAGTCACATGACCATCATCTCCGTGTTTCTTCACATTGTCTTCCCTCTGTGTCTGTGTCCAAATTTCCCCTTTTCATAAACACATTGGTCAGATTGGAGTAGGTCCACCTTAATGGTCTCATTTTCACTTAATTACTTTTGTAAAAACCCTACTTCCAAATTTGGTCACATTCTGAAGTACTGGGGATTAGGACTGCAGCATATTTTGGTTGGGGAGAGGAGACAATTAAACCAGAACAAAGAGTAAAAGTTAACCAAGTTAAAAAGAGTAAAGCAGGAGCAAGAGAATTCCAGAGTTAAATGAGCCGTATGCCATTACTGACTTAAAATTCATACTAAAAATAAGAAAGTAAAATGTGACTCATCAACAGGATCATTTTATATTTGTTAGAATAGTACCCCAACTGCTCTAATTAGTCTTATAGGGAAAGGTTTTAGCTAATGGTACATCAATGTGAGGCCCAGGAATATTTCTAGCACCCACAATTGAGGACTTCTCTCCCTTCTTTCCCTTCCCTCCTCTTGCCAGCTGCCTCTCTGCGCCACTGTTCTTTCACTTGTTTGTAGGGGTGTATGAGTTAATCATCCCTTGGTCAGTGATTTTTGATGTTTGCAGGGAGATGCCCAAGACAGAAGATGACCATGTCTCATTACAGGGCATTCTTCATTATCTTAAATTCCAGTTTTTTTTGTTTTTTAAAGATTTTATTTATTTATTTATTTGACAGAGAGAGAGAGAGATAGCCAGCGAGAGAGGGAACACAAGCAGGGGGAGTGGGAGAGGAAGAAGCAGGCTCCCAGCAGAGCAGGGAGCCCGATGCGGGGCTCGATCCCAGAACCCTGGGATCATGCCCTGAGCTGAAGGCAGAAGCTTAATGACTGAGCCACCCAGGCGCCCCTTGTTTTGTTTTCTAATCTCAGGAATAAATCAGGGTACATGGGTGTGAAAGTGAGTTTATCAAAAACATATCCTTGATATAAAACATAAAAAAAATTAGTATTTTTAAAGCAAACCACTGAAATGGCAATACTTGGACAACCATTATTTAGCCATGGCTTAATAACCATCACAACTTTGGAAACACCAGGCTCAATCACTATTCTTACGAACACCTGACACCTGAAACTAATATTACACTGTATGTTAACTAACTGGAATTTAAATAAAAACTTAAGAAATAATAAAACAATTTTAAAAGAACGCCTCAAATTCATTCATTGCAATTCATTCATTCATTTAGTCTTATAGCTATCAATTCAGCTCACATTTAATTAATGCTTAATAGGTGCCCAGCACTGTGCTAGGTAATAAAGATACAAATATAAGGAAGCCACTGATTTTGCCCTTAAGTCGTTTGCAGTGTGCTCAAAGGAGAGCGTGAATTAACTATCACTCTGTCTTGATAATGTTGACTTTACCCCATCCGATGCCTAACAGAAATGTCTGAGAAGTGAAAGGTGATGTTAAAATGGTCTAATAAAGGGGGTCCCTCTGTGGCTTAGATGGTTAAGCGTCTGCCTTCAGCTCAGGTCATGATCTCAGGGTCCTGGGATAGAGCCCAGCATCGGGCTCCCCGCTGAGGGGGAGTCTGCTTCCCCCTCTCTCTCTTCCACTCCCTTGCTCATGCTCACTCTCTCTCTCAAATAAATAAATAAAATATTTTAAAAAATGGTCTAGTAAGTAAAAGAAGAAAAACTTGTTTTGTATCTTACCTGTAGAAAAGTTATACTTCAATATATTTTCTTTATTATCTGGTCTGGCACCCCCCCCCCCACCAACAAATAGATTGTATTTTTGTCTGTTTTAATTTTAAAAAATTCTCTGAACTCTCAGTTTTCTCAGGTCTATGGAGGATTCTAGGGATATAAGGTTATATGGCTGTAAAAGGCCCACACATTTTATTTCTTTAATTTGAAAGTATTTCTTAATTTGAAGAAATGTCATTATGTAGTGAGGATAGGGAAGGATTTGTAATAAAAAAATGATTCTCTTGGGTTGTCAGGCAGAGGGGTTAGAAACTTGAATGCATAGGGCAGTAAAGTGGAAAGTTAAGCGGGCCAAATGTGGAGAAAAAAATTCAGGTTCATCAAAGGATGTTTCAATTAATGAATCATTTGAATAGATGTGATATTTTAGGACAGAAGGAATAGGAGATGATCCAAATGCCCATAGCCAAACATATCCTGCCCAAGAGTGACCGGTGGGCTTTGTGGTCTATTTTAAATCTGATAAGTGGCAGGGTTAGTCTTCTCAATTCAATGCTTGTAGGCTGTCCAGAAAGGTTACTGTCAACGATATTATTATCCCTGCATATATTATCCCAACGCCATCCCTTCAAGACAGTATTTTCCAGGGGCACCTGGGTGGCTCAGTTGGTTGTCTGCCTTCAGCTCGGTCATGATCGCAGGTCCTGGGATTAAGCCCCATGTTAAGCTCTCTGCTCAACAGGGAGTCTGCTTCTTCCTCTCACTTCCCCACCTCAAATAAAGAAATAAAATCTTTTTAAAAAACAGTATTTTTCATGAGGATGGGGCCAAAAAATTATATAACTATTATTTTTGGGCAAAACTGTAAAATAAAGTGGTAGAAAAATGTATGAGAACTATACACTGTGTAACATGATCCTCATATTTGGACCACTGAAATTTGTTGCTCTTTTCAGAGGATGGGGGAGAAAGTCAGGAGAATTAAATGTACTATGTCTGTAGTTAAGTAGAAAACTATGAATACACCTTGTGACTCTAATACCCACTGAAAATGTTTCAGGTACCTGCCATTGGTTTAGGCAGGTAAATTCTATGAGACAAGTCATAAGGAATTGTTAAGACTTGATCCAAGTAGCAGCTCATTTCTTAATGATTCTGAGGATAAAAATATCATCTTCAAAGTGTAAGGGTTGGTGTGGGTAAAGAAGAAAGATGGAACTTCTGGGAAAAAAATCCATCTTTGAAACTACATAATACTGAAAGGTGAATTGCTTTCCAATTGCTCTTATAGGATATACCCAACAAATCTGTATACATATGCTAGGGAACCTTGACCTTGTTATCCAAAAGAGCAAGCGACCCACTTATAATCTCTGCTACATTACAAAACTGTATTTTATTAATTTAACCCTGGTCGGTACATTTCCACTTGCCTCTTCCCAATTCCTAGATTTCAGTAGTGGGAAAGGTAGTCATAGCACACATGTACTAGTGATTTAGTTCCAACTGAACATAAAATAATCATTTATACTGAAGTTTAAGTCAATGTTTACCATTTTCTTTAATGGTCTAGAAAAGGAGACAACCTGTTAGGAAGTGAATGGCTATGCTAAAAATATCTGTTTGGGGATGGACATGACATTCCTGAAGAGTTACACATCTCCTTATAAATGCCATTTGTACTATTTAAACGGGGAAGGAGGGGAAGTTTTCATGGTAGGCATTCCATTCATTTCTCTGAATGAATACATAGAAACCCATCCTATAGCTTTTTTTACTCTCCTCCTACATCAAGATATTAATAGGTTTCCCTGAACCCAGAAGACCAAAGGGCAAAACTAAAAATACACTGTTTTTAGGCCTACTCCAAATGTGGCACTGTTGTAAGCACGGGTTCAGTGCTGGTGCTGAAATTCCCTACATATTCTGTATCTCCTCAGGGGTAAAAAGTCCCTCAGCTTGGATGGGATAAAATATCTTCATCATTAAATTCTAAAAAACATAATTTAAGATTTATTTATTCTAGAGAGAGAGAGAACAAGCAAGCAGGGAGAGGGACAGAGGGAGAGGGAGAATTGTCAAGAAGACTCTCGACTGAGCATGGAGCCAGACACAGGGCCAATTCTGAGACCCCAAGATCATAACAGAAGCCAAAATCAAGAGTTGGCTGCTTAACCAACTGAGCCACCCAGGTGCCCCTAAAAAACATCATTTTTATGTTGAACTCCCAAAAATCTTTTGCTGTTAGCTGTAACAAACTGTTAACCTGACATGGCATCATTTTATCTCTTGTAACTACATCTGAAATACCTATTCTTTTTGTTTCTTAAAGATTTATATATTTATTTGTCAGAGAGAGAGACAGAGCACAAGCAGGGGGAGCGGCAAGCAGAGGGAGAAGCAGGGTCCCGGATGAGCAAGGAACCCAGCGTGGGACTCAATCCTAGGACTCTGGGATCACGACCTGAGCGTAAGGCAGATTGAGCCACCCAGGTGTCCCTGAAATACCTATTCTAATAAAGTCTCATTAAAATATTCCTATGTAAAAGAATCAAGCATTAGATGGTTTAGCACTTTTTCAATCAATTGGCCTTTTCTCAGACAGTAATATATAAGTTTTTAATGAATTTAGCAATTTAGTCTATGGTTTTCTTCCCATGAAACATTGAGTTATGATATCACACAGGCAAGCAAGATAAATCTCTCACCGATGATGGCTGATTTATAACAAGGCTTTGTAAATTGAATATTCATGTTACAAAAAATTCTTTTAAACATGAATGATATATAATGACATCCATAACTCATTTTTCTTATTTTACTTCTGTTCACTGCAACACTGGTGATTTTCTTTCTACTCCTTTCACTTTTATATGCTTGATTTACAGTTTCTTGAAATGGAAAATATATTTTAATATGCAGTAAGGTGTGTATGTGTGTTATGTGTGTATGTATGTGATTATATCAGCATAATCAGAGTAACTAATTAGATTTTGACTGGAGCATAGGAAGATTAACATTTGAGCTCAGGAATAAAGCACTTCAATGATCACAAATCCTGAATAAGTAAATAACTGATATAAAAGCCCTCATGACCACAGTATAAATCTTGAATGATAAGGAGGAAGTTTTTCTATTTAGTATTTTAGGATCTAAAATATTTTCTTGGCATTCTCCATTATATTTAATCTTTAGCCTTTTACACACAATTAAATTGGTTTGGACATATCTATGAGAACATTGGAAAATATTCTGATTTATTGGTCACTTTTGTGATGATATTTGATCCAGGCAGTATTTGTAAACTGGGGAATTTCATATAACCTGAGTTTCCAGATTTTCTTGTAAATCAGAAGATGGCAACATTGAGCTCATGTTCTTCATAACAAAGAACTGAATGGTTCTCAGTAGCAGCATCTTGCAATAAAAGAGTGAAAATTTTTCTCTAACTTAAACATTTCAAATGGTTGCAAGAGTCAGGAAGGCAAAGTAAATAAGTGAAGTCAGCCAGAAATAACACATTAGAGTGTTCAGGGCTGGAGCAAATCCACATCTTTTCTTGTAGGAAGCAGCTGCTACTCTGCACTTGTGTTATTATGAGGAAATATTGTCTCTATGTTGCCACATCTGACAGTTAAAGAAAATCTGGAAACTCAGATTATTACGTGGACTTTCTCAGTTTTAGAGCATAGCATGGGTCAAATGTTGGCCGACTGGGTCTAGCTTGCAGACTGCCAGTTTGCAACCCCTAAGGTAGATGATTTTTTAAAATGTTTATTAAGGGGAATTTCAAACATATGTAAAAGTGGACAGGCTGGTATAAAGAACTTCCCTGTACCCAACAAACATCAGTGTGGCTAAATCTGTCCCATCTACATGCCACCCACTTCTCCCACCCTGTACTGTTTAGAAGATAATCCCAACACCATGTCACATCATTTGTAAATATTTTAGGCTATATTAGAGTTGTTTTTAGGAAAAATAGAATGGTACTATATTTCAGCAAAAAGAATATTTCTACTAGGTCACATAAACAAAACTGATCCACCAGCATTTTATCTGATAAATCACATAAATTAAAACAATTTACTGGGTACCCAAAATTGCTTGAAAACTCAATACGATTCTAAAGAGCAAGAAACAATGATATGGTTGGCCTTTTGGACTCCTGTCTCATTCTGTTCTCTCATATCAGTGAGAATGAAATAGGGTGCATGTTGATTTGCACACCATCTTGGGTAGAACTTATGAAAACACTTTATCACTGTGATTCCAAATTCTGGCTCATTTATAATAGTTGCCAGAGACCCAAGCTGTAAGTCCTAGTATTGACACCTAGATGAGCAAGAACAGAGCTCATGACAGGAAAGCATCTGCTTGTGCCCTACGGACAAAACCATGATATTTAGAGAACTCACTCAGCTGATAACTGGAGCTTGTGAAATAGTTTATCCCTTCTGTGATTTCTTTGCTCCTGAGATTAGGTTTTTGGATATGGTAGTTTCAATGAATATCCTTCTGAATCCCACTGTTTATAAAGTTGTCCATAAAGAGTAAGAGAAACTTGACTATAAGCCATTCTTATTTCCAACTCATACTGTGAAATACTATATGCACAGGAATTTTCTAATTCTTTTAAAAATCATATTTACATTAAGTGCAAATATATTTTTACCATAAAGTAGAAAAAAAAGGAGATCTCTCCAGAGACCCCATTAGAAACTGATTTAAATAAAAGTAGCAGAGGACAGTTACTTGCTACTCTGAATAAATTTTTTGAGAACATGCACTTATACTAGAAGGCATTTTACATTCAAGACTGCTCTGCCCCTGGACCGTAGGCACTACATAAAAGTAGACTAAAATTTTTAAAAAGGAAGGAATTTCACCTAATTACCATATGTTTGTTCATAGAATGTGGGTATTATAATGATTTTGCCTGGCTCTCTGCAACTGTTTCAGAATGAAACTATAATAATCATACTTTTTCCTTCATTTTCAGATTCAGCTGAAGTGTTGAACTTCATTAACCTTGTTGGAAACTTAGAAATATAATAAAACTGCTTTTGAACATCCCCTTTAACCTATGATTTAGATGAAACAAATTCAAAGCAAAATGCAGTTGAAACTAGACAACACATACATTTGTGGAATTAAGAATATAGTGTAATTTCATGCCATGGTACGTTTATCAGATTTGCAATAACACAGGGGTAATACTATTGGGGACAAGAGTAAGTTTAAACACAAAGCTTTCATTTAATTACAGCTATATAAACAACCAAACTTCAGATCACTTTTGGTAGTCTAAATCTGAAAACAATTTCCTTCCAGCAGGAGGTGGACATGCCCATGGTCTGCTCATTGCACCTCTCGGGTGCTAAGGTGAAAGTGGGAAAGATAGAACTTGTTCTGTTGTTTCGGTGGCTGGCCTTTTCAGCTACCACTATTCCCACCACGGCGTCATTCATATACCTGCCAATCATCCTTATGAGATGCAGCTGGTCAATTAATTGAGCAACACTACAATGTTCACAGGCATAAGCTGCATTCCCAATAATACCAAGGATTTCAGGCAGGGAAGCATCATAACTAGATGATGGCATATAGCAATAGGAGGGTGGACGGCAGGCAAGGCAGTAAAACAGGAACTGCTTTGTACAAAAACAAAGAAACAGCCTTTCCACACTTGGTCTCACTGCTCATTTGCTTTAACATTGCTGAGAATGGTAGTTTCTGGTTTAAATAGAAATGAGAGAGAGGCCTGCTGGGAGGAGAAACTTGTTTTTCTCATGAAATCAGTGTTGGTTTGAATAAAAGAAGAAAACATGGATACAGGCCGTTGCAGACTGGATGCTATCCTAGTGAAGTCAGAAGGGTAAGAATCTGAGATTAAACAGTGCTATAGAAAAAGTAATGTAAGAAAATAGATTAATAAATTAAATTCTTAGGAAAGTGATCATATTTGATGTGGTTCTTCATATAATTTACTTTAGTTATATCAAATATATATGACAGTTATAAAATATTTATCATGTTGTTACTTTAGCTGATTTTTATTTCTTCAAGATGTAGTAAATATATAATATTTTCAATTATATCATTCCACAAAATAGAATAAAATATCCATATTAATAATGCAAATGTATGATAACGTTTCTCATATGAAAGCATTTTACTACATAGCACATGAAGCGTAATACTTTGCCCACCACTGAAATGCAATTATCTCTGGGCCAAAAGACAGCTAGTGTTTCAGAGCCTAACAGCAGTACATAATAAAAAAGAAATGACTTCTCCAGGCTGGAATCAGAGAGGGATTTTGGGTATGCAGAATTTAATTATCCTCTTTAGAATCAGGCCAGGAGGCAAACCTTTATTCTCACGAGAAGCCCGATAGTATTTTTAATGATCACAATCAAGCCCATTTGAGTTTTCTATGTCATCTCTATACAACTGCTTTCCTAGAATAGCATCTTCTGTTCCAGGAGCGTGTAAATACATGCAGTCATACTTGTCTAAGGAGTCTAGTTATTTTTCTTGACATAATTTTATCCCCAAACGTCCAGGGCTGGTCCTTGTGGTCCACAAGGTTTAATGAGCATGGCAGCATAAAATGTGCATTACACCTTTTTGGATGTTTCTAAAATCAGCACTTTCATTCAGATTAACATTTAAGAGACAGCCTGTACCCAGAAAGTACATACCACAATTCTAATTCCCACTGTCTTTATAAAATATACAACTCCACACAGGATAAAGAGAAGAAATTTTTAATTTGTTAATTTGAGAAATCTATATTCATTCTCTTTGTGTGTTCCTAGACTCTGGGCTATCGTTTAAGGAAAGGAGTTTAAATTGTGTTTGTGACTAAAGGAAGCGAAACAGGAGGTATAATGGATGAAAAGTGCTGAACAGTGAATGTTCCAGGGCTATTGGAGACTTGTATTCTTTGCTCTCTTACTCAGGTATTTCTGTGAAATGTTGCTTATCACTGATCATTCATTCTTTCCAAGGAAGGACTGAAAGTTCATTTGTTCTGCTTCGTTGTATTTAGAGATTAGAGTTGTCTTCAAAACCACTCAGGGATTTTTGCTTTTTATCACCTCTAATGCATGCTTTTGTCAAAGGTTTACAGAGTATTTGTTTTGTTTTTAATAACTTTTGGAAGAATCCACACCAGTAGATAAAATCTTGACACTCTTTTTTTTTTTTTTTTTTTTAAGGTTTTATTTATTTACTTGAGACAGAGAGATAGCAAATGAGGGAGAGAGCAGGAGCATGGAAGAGGGGCAGAGAGGAGGAAGCAGACTCCTCACTGGGCAGGGAGCCTATGCAAGGCTCGATCCCAGGACCCCAGGATCATCACCTGAGCCAAAAAAGATGCTTAACTGACTAAGCCACCCAGGCACCCAAATCTTGACACTCTTAAGATGCTTTAAAAGTTGCTTTTTATTGTTATTTTCCTTAAGTGTAGGGTTCTTTTTTCCCCAAATAGTTCTTGGTAAAATTTTATTGAGATCATTTTTACAGGTTAAAAAAATATATAGCAATTTCAATAAAAGTTTATTGAGCACACATAAATTGTCCATATGGTATTACATATCATATTTTTCAACTATAATAATTATAAGGGTTGTTTATTTCCTTCTAACATTTGCAATTTAACATTTCTTATTTTTTTACTTATGTGATTCTTGGGAGATGCATATAAATCTTTCTTATCCCCTTTTATTTTCCATCGTACAGTTTCTTCTATCATTTTCATATCCTTAAACTTGAGATCCAGCAAAGATATCATAATTTTGTTTCAGTAAGTTCAAATTAGCATCAGAGTTTGAAACAGCAGAGAAATATCTGTACAAATTTTTGCAATTGTTTTTTTATCTCAAATTATGAGAAAATATGCATTTCATGCTTTTTATTTTCCTACATTTCTGAATAATATTTACTCCACATGCAACTATTGTTGGCAGGATGGAAAGGCAATATTTTAGCAATAATCCTGTGATATGAAGAGGCCTTGAAAAGAATCAGTCCACTCCATAATGTGGTAAAATCAGAGCTAAAGAACTCAGGATAAAAAGTGATCTTTTCTTTTTGTGATGGTTTCTATAAAGATTTCAAAGCCTTTCACAGTAAGTACTTTAGCTGCCTGACATGCCAAACCTTCTTTTTTATGCCATATATGAATTTAACTCACAATTAAAGCTCATTTTCGCATTTCAGAAAATATGGTGAACAGCTGTTCCCCTTTCTTCTAATAATCACCTTACATTTTCTAACATTTCATTATTGTCACCCACTCTGTTTAAGTTATTGTCTGGCATTCAATTTTCATTTTTTTTTTTTTTTTGGAACAAAATGAGGCACAAGTACTTATATGCTTCTCAATACCCATAAAAAATCACTCTCAACATACCCTTCTGCAATCTTTTCAATCTCATTTCTGCTTTCATGGTTGCATACTCTAATCCCACCAAAGAGAGGTCAGTGAGTGTTAATCATTGCATTTGTACTTATCATATGTTTTGAAATGATGCCTCTACACTAAGCATAAAAGATATGGCATCAAACAGAAGAGACAAAGTCTTGGTTCTCATCGAGTTTACAGCCTAATGGGAGAGGTAGACATCAAACCAGTCAACTGATACACATGAAATAAGTCAAGCGATGATGAAGTGGGCAGAAGACTTAACGCAGCAGACCCTATGTTGCTTACCTCTTCCCTGTCTTCAGGAGGGTCTGCTTGACTGGGTGACCCTTGGTTGGCCCTGAGAACTCAGCCTGTTTCTAACTGGTAAGGATGTACTCAACACCTGTGGCACTGAATCATACTGTACCAGTTTGTCCAGCTGGTTTGTGGAAACAATATGGTGAGTGCGGATGCCTGCTTTTCTTCTGGTCCTGGAGTTTCAGTAATCACAGCTGGCTACTATGCAGGTGGTATGTGTCTACAAGAGCAGCCCTCTTTATAAGGCCTGGACTCTGAGATTCAAGCTGGCTTTCCTGGGCAGAAACACTGTATATGCATTGTTGCTGTTTGTTGCCAGAGGACTAAGTATGTCTTGAGTAATCAGAAGCCTGCACCTGATCTCCTCTAGACTCCACCTGATTCATCATTTTCCTTGTTGATCCTGCTCTATAACTGTTTAATGTAATGAACTATAACCTTGAGCATGACTACTGATCCTGTGAGTCCTTGTACCAAATCACTGAAAGAATGAGTGGTTATGGGACCCTCCCCCAAACATAATGTCAATGAAAAAAAACCAGCAGAGTAAGGGATTAAGAATGATAGCAATGTGCTATTTCAGACAGGATAGTCAGGGAGGTGTCTCTAACAAAATGGCATTCCATGAGGGACCAGGTTAGGCAACTATGTGGGGGAAGAATGCTCCAGCTAGAGGCAAGGGCAACCGCAAAACCCATGGAATAATAGCATACTTGATGTTTCCACTGTGGCTAGAGCTAAATGAGTGAGGTGGGAAGAAGTATAACATGTTAGAGAGATAGTCCGGGTGCAGACTGTGTTTAATGTAAAACAAATCAAAGAAACATTTACCACACATTACTTCTCAATAACTAAGAAAACAAAGAATATATTTAAATGATTTCTGTTGGGAAAGGTAGGCCATCCATTGGCACATGAAATTTTTCTCACTAAATGACTCTGAAAATGTCCCTTTTGTAAAGGACATTGCAAATAAGATCTTATTAATAAAAGAAATAAGGGTTTTTTGGAGTTAAATGCATAAAATCTATTTTATAAGTAATGTTAATGTCCAGTAAAACAAAACCAAAGGATTATCTAAACATGACAACAGAGTTTGAAAAAAAGCAAGAACTCAATTCAAATTTATCTGAGAATAATTTCAAAGGTACTAAGTTGGCCCACTATTTGAGAACTTAAAGAATTTTTGATAAAAAAAATGAAGTACCACATAAAACCATTTTGAACCAAGGGAGCAAATATTTGTTTTATAGCAAATGAGGTGCAGTATGCACTTATGAACATGGGACCCAATGGTCCTATTAAATACCACACAATCCAGGAGCTGACAGACTATTGAGAATAATGAAATAGACTTTTGAAGTCTGCCTGTGAAGTATCAGCTTGGAGACGACGCTCTGCAAGCATGGGCAGCTATCCTTCAGGATGCAGTATACACCTGCTGCAAGGAAGCTGGGCCTTGGATGGGTGTTTATCTCTAGGGATGCCTGAAGACTTCATACTTACCATTGGTCAAATTAAGGACAAAATGCAGCACTTGGTGATTTATAATGGTCCATTTAAAGTCTGAAAGTTCCCTGAGGCATCCTGTACTTGCCTGTTTACATCCTTTCTTGCAAATGTACTAAATGATGGTTTATACCTGATTTAACTAGTTACACAGGCCCCTACATGTGTTCCTGAAACAAAGTAACTTGCATGTATCTTGGTAGTTCATAATCCAAAAAGGAAGTGCATCCTGTGCAAAGGACCCAGGTAGCTGTGCCTGAAAGTTTTTTTAACCTTTATATGTTTGCCTGAACTTTTTTTCTTATTCTGTATCATATAATTTACCATTATTTAGGTCCATGTGAGTATACCTCGTGGATTCTCAGGAATTATCTGACCCTGTACAATTTCTGCACATTGTAAATTAACAACCATATTATAACACTCTGTCCACAAAAAGTAGAATGCATGGTCTGAGATCAAAGAGATGGAACTGAGTAGTCAGCTTACTTATAATAAGGCTTCAATAAATAGAAACTATTTCTTCATTCATTAATTCAATAAATATTTATTGAGTGCATATTAATAACAGATACTATCATACACTGTAATGAGAATATTGTGGTGAATTTTTAATCTTTTCTAGGCCACATACATGAATGTACATGACATGTATTCATATTATTTAATATATTCTGAAGTTTGAAATTCACAATATTTAGGCTTCAAAAGTACATTATCTGTAAATGGTTAATAGCTTTAAAGAATGTTTTTGAGGAGTTCATAATGAAAATGTTGTACTGATTTTTGAATTTGCTGGCCTTCTCAAAGCCATCTTCAGAAAAAGAAAACACCGTAGGTAATGATAGAAAAATGTGAATTTAATCAAGAAAAAAATCTATATTTAAGCAAGGCATTCTATTTGCTCAAACAAGCATCCTTAGCATAGCTTTAGTCTTTTCTCTAAAGGAAGTTTATGACTGTAATACAAATCAGCTTTATTTTTATCTGAGCAATTTAGAGGGAGAATGAAGGAGATTATACTGACCTTTGGAACAATATGGTTTCTGTTCTTTACTTAAGCTTCCTTGGTTTTATTTCTTGCTAAGTGACCTGGTGATACAAAGACAACAGGGCAATTTATTATTTTTATTATACATCAGCTCATACCACATACAGATATTGTCATTGAAAAAATTGGCCTGTGCCTGCAGATGCAATAACAAAATGACAGGTTTTATGACGAATTTCTTATTCACCAAGCTCCCGTATCTGTTCTTCTAGTCCTTGGGTTACTAGAAACTGAAAACTATACAATTATATTCATTAGCAGTAGTCCTTGTTTATTAGATATTTGTTTCTGGCTTTATTTTAACTGCTTGTCAGTCATAATTGGCAACAATTTATTGAGACAAATGATAGCCTGTCACATTATTTGGAACCATATAATAAAATAGCTTTAGCATTGGTTCAAAGGCCCAGTTCAAATGGCTCAGTTGTATGACTAAAAATTACAGTGGAAGTCCAAACTGTTTATGGACACTGGAAGCTTCTCTCATTTAACATTCAACAGGCCATTTGCATTATTTTTTTTTTAAGATTTTATTTATTTATTTAACACAGATAGAGACAGCCAGCGAGAGAGGGAACACAAGCAGGGGGAGTGGGAGAGGAAGAAGCAGGCTCATAGCGGAGGAGCCTGATGTGGGGCTCGATCCCATAACGCCAGGATCACGCCCTGAGCCCAAGGCAGACGCTTAACCGCTGTGCCACCCAGGCGCCCCCCATTTGCATTATTTTAACTTAAATATACAGGATGGTCCCATGACATGACATTTGCTGGAATTATGTATAAAGCCAATTTAGAAATTATGTGGTAAGTTCAAGTAATTTTAAAATATAATTCCTAGCTTAAATGAAACATAATGAATCTACCCCCTCATTACTGAATTTTAGACATGGACCCATTGTTTTATGACAGCACTGTAAAGTAAAGGGACTACAATAGGCTTTAAAAGTGCATTGAAAGAGCAGAGGTAATTAGGAAGCTTACCAGGGATTTAAAATGTGACTATTTTAATGGCCTTCAGCCATCCCCAAAATAATTAATGACAGAGGAAAAAAAAATCTTCGAAGTTGACTTACTGTCAATAAGTGAGCAGTCCCTGATTTAAAAGATATTTCCATGCTTTCACAATGCAAAATTGTCTTAAAAAATAAATTACCTTATAAAGATGCTAAAACATTATACACTTCTATGACGCTACCCCAACATCCACCTAATTCTAGTTATTCAAATACTTAACAGCTGCTTTTTTAATGTTATCTGATTGAATTCCAATACCACTTGCATATTTTGCTCAATTACTTCTAAATAATTTTTATATTTGCATTTATTTTAATAGGCTTGTCTCCTCCTTGTTTCATTTTTCTAAAGTTCAATGATTATTATTGACTGGTAAATATATGCCAAACTTTTTATCGTTACCTACCACTTTAAGAGAAATTGTGTTTCTCACTACAGAGTAATTCTCTAAAATACACAATGCTTAAATATTACCATTTTCTCTTTAAAGGTGAAGTTATGACTATTTGGACTGGGAAGTATAAACAGAACTCCATGTGAAGACATTTAAGCATTTTAAGGCTTTAGTATGAACATATTTTTGAGAAACAAAAGGGAAACATTTCTTAACTAGAGTGGCTGATGAGATTCGGAAGGGGAAATATCAAAATTTCCAGTTAGTTTGATTAAACTAGTCATTTTGGAAAAAAAAACACTTAAAGTGTGTTCTGCTAAAGCCAGACTCATACAAATCCCTTTAGAAAGTCAAATGCACCATTAAACTGAATTTATATTGTATTTTATGTTATGTATATCTTTATACTTTGGTGCTTTTAAACTAATGAGATACATGGGGATTTAATTTTATTTAAAACTTTAACTTAACTGTGTATTGTTGATGCTCAGTATTCCATTCTTATGATTTTCATTCTGAAAAAATTGGTATACATTTTAACATTATTATAACAGTTTTCAATATAAGGCAGAATTTGATAGATTTTTTTTATTTGTTTGCCTGAAGGATTTATAATGATCAAAATGTATCCAATATAATTTTTATGCTTATCAATTGAAAATTCTGTGTATTTAAGTGTTTTTTATTCCACACAGCAAATGTGTACTCAGTGTCTTTTCTCAAGTTTTTATGGTTTTCTTCACTGATATAAAGTGAAAATATGCAATTCCCAGCCATCTTGCTTAGTCTTTGGCATATTTGGATCACATGACTTATTTGCTATTTAAAGATTTTAAATTGCTAGAAAGAATTTCTAAACAAGATTAAATTTACACCATTTAAATTCACATCTTTGAGCTGAATTTTATTAAGTATTGAAAAGAACATATATAAAAATTTTCCCTATCATGACTTAAATTACTTTGTATATTCTTAAAATTGATCCCTTTATCTTTGACCTTTTTGAAGAAGTAGAAATCATGACAGAAGTACATTTGGAGTTCCAAACTATTATTTCTTTCTAGTCCATACACTCCCATTTTTTTCAGTAAAAAGTTTTTTTCTAATTACATTAACAAAAATAATCAGGTTAGTAAATGATACAACTGCTGCTTGTTTTGCAGTTTTCCCACAAAGCCTGGAATTTGATGGTTCTCAAAAATAAAAGTTTTAGTAACTACTTCCAACTAGGGGAATAATAATAACATGCAAAAAATAATTCAAGAAGCATATGGCACACTCTCACTTATAGACGTAAATTACCTCATATTTCAAAACTACGCATTCTTCATTAAATAATATAGATGGGGAAGAAGTTTTGGGAAGGAAAGGATATGGATGCTGAATACTACCAACGTTTGTCTGAGTCAGAACTCTATGAAGACTTATGATTTTGTTTGGAAACTGCAAATTCTAGAACTAATATTAAAAAGTTCCACTGTAAGCATAAAAAAATAACATCAAAATCTCATAAAAGGATAAATGCACTTTTGAATAACTGCAATTTTTAACTTGCCTTTATCTCTGCTCTTCTCCATTGGACAAAAGAGTAAAACGTTAAGTGTGGTAAATTAAGACAGTAACATTTAACATATTGGAAGTCAAAATTTTATCAAGTAATAAAATTGCCTTAGAGTAGAAATACATTAATACATGCATGCTCCTATGGGTACAATTTCTTAGTTAAATCATTGATGTTTTTCAAGTTCTTTGGTTCGAGATATGTGCCGAAAAGAGTTAACAGCAGTCCTGAGATTATTATCCTGAGAAAAGCTGCTTGTAAGATTTGCCTTTGGCTGGCATCTGGGAACCTGGATTTCAGGAGGCAATGAAGGAATCATATGAGCATGCACTTAGGCCAATGGTTCTCAAACATTAATGTACATAAGAATCAACTGGGAATCTATTAAAATGTAGATTCTGATTCAGTAAGTCTAAGGTCGGTCCTGATATTCTGCATTTCTAACAAATCCCCAGGTGATGCTGACATCACTTATTCAAAAACCACCCCTTGAGTAATAAGAACCTAAGAAAACCAATTTCACATTTGGAAGAGCAGGAGAGGCCAATGATAGAGGGAGGCTAGCAATGAATTTTTAAAATTTTTTACTTACAACCTATTCTAACACACTGCCAAACTTATTCTAGCACACTTGCATTCCCAGTACAAATAAAGACCATAATACAGTAAAAGCAAATCATGTTAGAGGAAAATTGGGTAAGTTGACTTAGTTCTTTGATATAGCAGTACTTCATGTGAAAACAATGATGTCAGGAAAGTGTGACCTAAGAAGTTTTTATTTCAAATACTAAGAGAAGAGAGTGTTACTCTCAATGATTTTATAATTAAAGAGAGCAGCAGTTAGTTCTTTAAAAAATAATTTTATGAAACTACTGGATGAAAAGAAGGGCCTAAAAATTAATATACAGTTAAGGAGACACTATCATATAAAGATATTCAATAAGAAACAAAATCATGAAATACAGAACTAAGACCAAACAACTGTGGAAATTACATAAAATTTTTGTGTACCTAATACATAAAGTATTATAAATACATAAATACATAAAATATTATCATTAATAGCCATGTCGTAATGATGTAACTAACAAAAATTAAGAAATAGAAAAAATTTAACTAGGCTAAATTTATGATTTTTTATAGTAAGAACCAATAGATATATTTGAATATTAAAATGACAGTGTCTTAAATATTTAATATAGTTAAATATTTTTATTAACTTTAGAGAGGTTTTTAGGAAACAATATAACTTATTAAGAAATATTTCTGTAAGTTTCAGCAGTTACCTCAGGTTAAATTCATATATATTTAGTATAATAATGTAAATTTTATATCACTTCTCTTTTTGATAATAGCCATTCTAACAGGTGTAACATGGTATCTCATTGTGGTCTTGATTTACATTTCCCTGGTGATTCATCATGTTGAGCACTTTTTCACGTATCTGTTGGTCATTTCATTCCCTCTTTAGAAAATGTCTATTTGGGTCCTTTGCTCATTTTTTAATTGGGTTATTTGGGTTTTTTGCTAACAAGTTGTATGTGTCCCTTGTATATTTTGCATATTAACTCCATATTAGATGTTTGCAAATATTTTCTCCCATTGCATATGTAAGTTATCTTTTCATTTTGTTGATGGTCCCCTTTATTGAACAAAAGGTTTTTAGTTCAATGTAGTCCCACTTGTTTATTTTAGCTTTTACCTTTGCTTTTGGTGTCAAATCCAAAAAAATCATTGCCATGACCAATGTCAAAGTGGTTATCCCCTATGTTTTCTTCTAGGGTTTTTACTGTTTCATGTCTTTAAAAAGACAAGCGATAATAAATGCTTACAAGGATGTGGAGAAAAGGGTACTCTTGTACACTGTTGGTGGGAGTGTAAACTGTGAAGCTACTATGGAAAACAGTATAGAGGCTCCTTAAGAAATTAACAACACAACTAACCATATCATCTAGCAATCCCACTTCTAGGTATATATCCAAAGAGAACAAAATCATTATCTTGAAGAGATATTTGTATTCCCATGTTCACTGCAGGATTATTCACAATAACCAAGGTATGAAAACAACCTGTGTTCATCAGGAGATGCATGGATCAAGAAAATGTGATATATATACGCGGTTGACCTTTGAACAACATGGGTTTGAACTGTGTGGATCTACTTCTATGCAGATTTTTTTGATATAGTACAGTACTGTAAATGTATTTTCTCTTCTTTGTGATTTTCTTAATAACATTTTCCCTTCTCTAGTTTACTTTATTGTAAGAATACTGTGTATAATACATATAATGTATAAAATAGATGTTAATTTGACTGTTTACATTATCAGTAAGGTTTACATTATCAGTAAGTCTTCTGGTCAACAATAGGCTATTCGTTACATTTGGGAGGAGTCGAAACTTATACATGGATTTTTGACTACACAGGGAGTCAGCATCCCTAATCCCCATGTTGTTCAAGGGTCAATGAGGACATATATATGCACAATGTATACAATAATATATAATGGAATATTATTCTGCCTTAACAAAGAAGGAAATCCTTTCATTTGCAATAACATGGATGAACCTAGAGGGCATTACGCTAACTGAAACATACCAGACAGAGAAAAACAAATACTTCATGGTACCACTTACATATGGAATCAAAAAAAGATTAGAACTTATAGAATCAAGGAGTAGAAAAGTGGTTCCCAGGAGCTGGGAGCTGAGGGAAATAGGAAGAGGCTGTTAAAAGGCTACAAACTTTCAGTTATAAGATGAGTAAGATCTGAGGATCTAATGTATAACATGGTGACTATAGTTGGTAACACCGTATTGTATAATTGAAATTTGCTAAGAGAGAACTTAAATGTTCACACACACACACACACACACACAAAGGGAGGGATGGATGTGTTAACTCAATGGGGGAGATTCTCTCATAATATCTATGTATATCATCACATTGTACATTCGTAGTATGTTAAAATATTACTTATCAATTATATCTCAATAAAGATGAAAATACATATTTATGCAAAATTATATAGGATTAATGTTTATAGAAATCATATTTTCCATAATATATATTGTAAATATAAAATACATATATAAATATAAAACATATAAGTACATGTAAATTAGATTATACATAAAACAATCTAGATTTTGGGGCCCAACTCTAGATTTTCTAATTTAATAGGTTAGAGTAGAGGTTCAATAATTTAATTTTAAACAAATCCTCAGTTAAACTGATGCTGTTGGCTTGGGTACCATAGTTTTCAACGTGGTATTATTACAGTGCTGTGAAGTGTTTGATGGTAAGAATTGTGGAGTATCTGTGGCATAGACTAAAATCTATCAATTATAAATGATAGTCTTTGGCAAATTAATTAACCTATCTTTGCTCCAGCATCCTTATTAATACACTGCTGATGGTAATATTATACCTCTGTTAGGACATGTGAGGGTAAAAAAGTAAATATTAAACAAGTACATCAGAATCATGACCACAATAATTGCCCAAATAATGAAACCTTTAAAGTTTTATTTATTTTGAATAATATGCATTGAGACCTGCCTGGAATGATGTTTTAAATGTTGTTGAAGGTTATTGTTGGGTAGTAAGATTTAGATTTTGTCACGATTTTTAAATTTTCTTTTTTTTCTCTTTAGTTTGATTTTTTACAGCTTTAGTTATAATTGATATATAGTAGACTGGACTGGAAATATAAATAATGTATTTTGAAACATTTTAATATATATGTTTAACATATATATACATATATATATAAATTACTGAAATCAATATCATATCATCCCCCCAAATTTCCTTTTATTGCTTTATAATGGCTCCTTACTTCACGTTAGTTTCCTATTCCTTACCCACACTGATTTGCATTTTATAGAATTGTGTATAAATTGAATTATGCATTTGTACTCATTTTGTCATGTGTACTATTTTTTATCTGCTTTTTGTTCAGTAGGGTTATTTTGAGATTCGTTCATGTTGTATGTGTCAATAGTTTACTCCTTTTTACTACTTATTAGTATTCCTTTGTGTGGATATATCACAATTTGTTTATCAATTCTCTTGTTGATGAACTTTTATATTTTTTTCCAGGTTTTCACTATTACAAATAAATCTATGAACATTTAAGCTTTTTAAATTTCTCTGGAGTAAAAAGTAAAAGAGGAATGGCTGGATTATATTCTAAGCATATGTTTGACATTTTAAGCAGTTTCCAAGCTGTATACCAAAGTGGCTGTAGTATTTTGTATTCCCACCAGTGGTACATCAGAGTTCTAGTTATTCCACGATCTTTTCTGCACTTGGTGTGGTCAATGTTTTAATTTCAGCCATTTTGGTGTTATGTGCTGATATCTCTCATAGTTATAATTTTCATTTCCCTAATGACAAATTTATGTTAAGCATGTCTTGATGTGCTTATTTTCCATCTGTCTTATCCTCCTTGGCCTGCCATAGCAAGACACCATAGAGACTGGGTGGCTTATATGGTAAAAATTTATTTCTCACAGTAATGGGGCCTGGGGTGTCCAAGATCAAGGCTCCAGCTGATTCAGTTTCCAGTGAGAACTTTCTTCTTGGCCTGCAGAAAATTGCTATCGTGCTGTGTCCTCACAGAGCTATTTTAATGTCCTTGTCTGGCAGAAAGTGAACTCCCTGATATCTCCTGCTCTTCTTCCTCCTTCTCTGCTATTGTCTCTGTTCTGGATCAGTTTTGATTGATTGATTTTTCCCCCTTTTTGGCCACATTTCCCTGATCCTTTATATATTTGGTAAATTTAGTTTGTGTAGTAGGCAGATCTTAAGATGGCCCCCAAAGATCTCTGCCTCCATTATTTATGTCCTCATATAATCCCTTCCCCCTGATTGTGTGCTAACTTAATGACTTGCTTCTAATAGAATATGGCAAAAGTGATAGAATGTCACTTCTTTCATTAGATTATGACACATTGTAACATCTCTCTTGCTGGCCTACTCTCTCTACTGCCTTCTTAGTTTGTAAGATTGAAGAAACAAGCTACAATATTGTACAAACCCATGTGGCAAGAAACGGAGGGCAGGTTCTAGTCAAGATAGTAAGGAGCTGAGGCCACCAGTTCAACAGTTTCCTGCAAGGTATTGTACTGAATCTTGCTAATAATCATGTGAGCTTGGAAATGATTTTTTCCCTAGTTGAGCCTTAAGATAACTGGAGCCCGAGATACTTTCTAAGCCTATGAGAGAACCTGAAGTAGAGACCCTAGTTAACCCATGTCCAGATTAGATGCACAGAAACTGTTTTTAGCACTGAATTGTCACGCAGTTTGTTACGTGGTAATAGATAACTAATAGTTTTCATAGTGGACATTGTGGACATACAGATATGAACTAATAGTTTTCATGGTGTACATGAAAGGTGGGACTCAGACAGTGCTGTCTAGTACTATCTGATCTTGGTATCTTGCCTCTTCATATTGAAAGTCTGCATTCCTTAGAAATTTATAAGATAAAATTCTTTGAGACTGGTTTTAAAGTATGCGCTCCTCCACTAGACAGTGTTTCAATTTGCTTCTGCTGTGTGACTAGAGTACCACCAACCTGAAACTACCTTCAGCAATATACTCAGCTTGGAGATTTGGTGTTTACACTGGTAGTATGATTATAGCCCCAAAGCTACATGAGAGCTAGTCTGTGGTTATGAATTCAAGAAAAGATAAACTCTTCACACATAGCAACAAAACTAAGTCAGGCATGTTCCCTTCGAGTTTTCTTTTTTGGTGACTATTTTGTCCTGATTCACCTTTTCACTGACCATCTGGTCCTTCATGGTTCTAGCTTTCAGCAGGATTTATAAAGCTCCCATATCTGTGCCTCCTGACTTACATGATCACTTAAAATTAAATATCTGGATTATCGGTTATCAAGTTTTACTTTTGCTTGCATGCCCCCTAAAAGAATTTTGATAAGGTTTAAAAATCTATATCTAAAATTTTTCAATCTAAATTTTGAATGGTCACAAAATACATTATCTGCTGTGTTTTAATATTGAAATTTCAGAATAAAACTGTTACTTCACTCTTCTAAATGTGTTCGATAGACTCTAAGTAAGTCAATACCCACCATTATTCATGTAAAAGTATATTATAATGTTATATTTTAACATTCATAAATTTTATATTATTTTCTATGCTAAGATGATCCCATGTGTAGCCCCACTTGTTGTACAAAGATTCCATGATCTATGCTGTGGGTTAGCAATAAATTTTATTTGGCGGAAGCTACCATGTTCAGAGTCAGCAACAGAAAAGACCCATTGTCCCATTGAGTCTAAGACAGGGTGCTGTGCTGGACATGCAATGTGTATTGTATTCCAGTAGATGGACATTCTCTCCCATTTCTTCCTAACAGGGAAAATGCAACATTATGAGTGAAGAGTCACATGAATAATGTGCATACCTGTAAGTCTGTATTTAAATGACAGCCTTATTCTTGGTTTTTGACTCAGGTCATGATTTCAAGAGTTGTGAGATCGACCTCCACATTGGGCTCGCATTCAGCAGGGAGTCTGCTTGAGTTTTTCTCCCTCTGCCCTTCCCCCCTACTTGTGCTCTCTCTCTCTCTCTTTCTCATTCTCTCTCACTCTCTCTCAGATAAATAAATAAATCTTAAAAAAAAAAAAGATATTTGGAATACCAACTGCTCATCTCCTGGAAGAATTGTAGACCCTTATAAGGGGTGGAAAAGCTGCTGATCCCATTGGAAACTCATTTCTGATATAGCCTCTCCTTCTAAGAAAAGAAGGAAAGAATCCTACTCAACTCATGATCCAAGTAGTCCTGCGAGAGTACCTTGAATTCTTTTCAGTCAACCCTGTGCCTTCCTTTACCAGCTCATATTTACATGGCATCTCCTACATAGAAATTTATCCTATTAAGCTATATTTTATGCACAAACTTTTTTGTGGCCCTATCATATTCTCTTCAACTACATTATATTTATAAATTGAAATTGATTTTTCAATTCCTCTAAAGCTCTAAATGCTAACCAAGTTCCTTTGTATTAAATTACCACATAATTATTAATAGTACACAATTGATTAAAACATGAACAATAAAATTTTACTGGAAATGTATTACTTAATGAGATAGCTACGTCTCTTAAAATTAATTCATGTACTCATAGATGAATATGACTTATTGGTAGAATAAAGTAAGTTTCATTGGAAATTAACAGGAAATGGTAAGCGACTATACGGGCCACCAATAAATCCAGGGCTTACAGAACATGAATTAATGATTGTTGTTAAGTACATTATTTATAGTAGAATCCTCAGCATATTCCAACCAGATTAATGCAAAACAAATACATAATGCACAAAAGCAAGCAGTCAGTTGATCAGTGATAGTGAGACAACTTACACCCAAGTGAAAAAAAAATGCATGAGAATTTTTCAGTGCCAAAATTTAATGAAAATTCCTTTTATAAGTTTCAATAAATGTCTAAGTTAACTTATCTCTGATATCTCTGTTTTTTGAATCAAAGATCTATATAACTTCCCGATGTCAGAGATAAAATAGAAAACTTTTACGTTCTATTTGAAATCATGCACAAGAACCAGCTGAGGCAGTTCTTTGATTACAGAAACTATGCAGACAAGATTATTTTGGATTGTTTTTTAAATACTTGTTCTGTTTTGGATCTTTCTTTTTTATTTCCCTTTTCCCTTTCCTTTCTCTTTTTTGTAAACACTTCAAAAGTTCTGTTTACATACTTGGAAAAAGGAATGCAAAATTTTAGGTACATTAAAGTTTTGACTTTTAAAAAACTTTTTTTTTTTTTTTTGGAAAATGGGAGAATTATAATAAGAAAGGGCAAAAGGAAAACTAGAAATGAAAATGCTGCTGGGAACTTTGACCACAGGCAAATTTATAGGCAGATGAATTTTTTATAAATATACAGGTAGAAGTTAATGTGGAGGCTGATTTTCTCAAAGCTGTAAGTCTGTGCTCATATCCACTGGAAAGATTTAGTATAATCTGGATGCATATCATGTAGTTTGAAGACCTCTGCTCCGAGCTTTCAGGATCAGATGAACAAAGGCTTCAGTAAACTTCAAACTTCAGTTAGTGCTTTGCATGTGTACTTTTTTGTCATTTTGGGGGCTCTAAGGATTTTCCTAACTTTGCTGCCATGTCAGCATATTACCATTAGTTAAGGAAGTTAAAAAAAAAATGTCAGTATATAATTTTTTTTTTGATTTGGGTGTTTTTTTAAACTGAAAGGTTTTTTTGTCTGATGGTGTTGTTTAAGAAGGAAGAGAGGATAGCTAATATGCCAATATACTTAAAGCAGAATGCCACTTCTATGTTATTTTAAAAAGAAATTAAATTTCTTATATACTTATATACTATAAGTAAAATATATAATTTTTACTTGTTTTAAAAATATTACTTATTTAAGTTTTCTCAAAATCTTAGATCAATTCCTCATTCAAATATATTTGAATATCTTTTCATATAAGAAAAAGAAAGTGGTTAGTCAATCAGTTATTAAGTAGGTTATTCCTATATGCCCAGCACTGGTTTAATTGATAAAATTAAGGTTTTAAATGGGAGACAGAATAGTGTCAAATTTCTGGATAATAAGAATTTGTGTAAAACATAATAAGAATCTCAGGCGAACTGCTTTTTATGATATTAAAAATGTATTTTTGAAGGACACCTGGGCATTTTATCTTCTGTTTTTTCTTCGCAATGATAATATGACTCTAATGTTTGTATATATTCCCACAGAAAAGGAGGTGGTTAGCATAATATATTTTCAGTACCACTGATGTAACATGAGTATAAAATAGTAGTGACATATATGTCACATATAAGCAGTGACATATAAGAATTAGCTTTCAGATGTGTGATCTTGTCAGAGATTCTAGAGACCAAGAAAGCTATTTGAAGATACTACGTATATGTTTTTGTCTTGTGTGGCTACCACAGTTCTGATAAGATTTTCTATCTCAGGCTAATCAGATGAAGCACCTAAAATGAAGGGATGTGAGTGACTACTGCTCTACTTATTAATCCATAACTACCTGACATTCTGCAGATGGTACCAGAAATGGGTTTGGCATGACAACCATGACTCCTATAATTTGGTTTTAAGGGACTCAGAAAGCTTATAGGAGAGAATGGTGAGCTAAGACTATCTCTTAGAGTCCAGCTAACAGAGTCCTTTAAGACACTGAGTTCTAGAGGAAGGTTTTCTGGGGAAATAGTATTTAGTGGAATTTGGACCGTTCACCTCATTCTAACTATAGGGTTAGTGGATAATAAACTCAATTATGTGGGCCTCTATAAGCAGTAAAGTCTATCTCCAAAGGAGTTGAAAATCCAAAGGGGGGGCGCCTGGGTGGCTCAGTCGTTAAACGTCTGCCTTCGGCTCAGGGCCTGATCCCGGCGTTCTGGGATTGAGCCCCACATTGGGCTCCTACGCTGGTAGCCTGCTTCTCCCGCTCCCCCTGCTTGTGTTCTCTCTCTCGCTGGCTGTCTCTCTCTCTCTCTCTGTCAAAAAAGAAAAAAAAAATCCAAAGGGATGGGTAGTCTTTCATATATAAGGCAGAAATTGGATCAATCTGGAGGTTTTAAATGTGGTAGGGGATGAGTAGAACTGAGAAGATTCTGCCCTTCTGATTGAGTCTACTGTTCCTGTGTGATTCTGCAGCAAGGAAGAGCCTGGTTCCAATGTAAAGTGTGTTGCTGTTAATTTGTTTTATTTTAAAATAGCACTGTTTTTAAAATATGTGTGTTAAACTTCCCCCTCACCCAATGTCTGCTTGAGAATGTACAATGTAGAGAGGTTGGGTTAAAATTAGTGTTCAGTGGGATCAGAGTTCAATTATATAGGACCTGGGAGACGATAGAAAAATATATATATTGGTTTCCTCCCCTGGTTCCTGGCACAGAGCTCCTAAAACCCTTGTAATTTCCTCAATGATAGTAGCACTAGTCACATCACTTTCTCTAATATTAATCTTCAACCTGTCCTTGACACAGGGCTCCTAAAACATTAAACATTAAAAACTCCTAAGTGATAAGAGCATTAGGAGCATCTTCTGTTCTTTTGAGACCACGCTGAATGGGTTCCTGGATGGCCTCTGGATGAGGGCTGGTCACAAAAAAAGACTGAGCTATGATTAGAAGCTTGCAGTTTCAGCCTCACTCTCCATCCTCCAGACTGGCAAACACATTGACATCAGGAAGGTGATGCACCCCAACTCCACGGGGACAGAAGCTCTTATGTCAGTATTTTCCCAGACCTTGCCCTATTTATCTCTTAATCTGGCTTTTCATCTGTATCCTTTAATAAACTGGTAAATATATGTAGTGTTTCCCTAAATTCTATGAGCTCCTCTAGCAAATTAAAGGAACCTAAGGAAAAGGTCATTGGAACCTCCAATCTATAGTCTGTTGGTCATAAGGACTTGGATAACCTGGGCTTACGACTGGCATCTAAAATTGGTGGGGAGGAGAGTATCTGGATAGAGAGTGTCAGAACTGAGTTAAACTGTAGGACACCCAGCTGATACTGCACAGAATAGCTTGGCATGAGAAAAGCATCACACATTTAGTGACCAGAAATATCAGAAGTGAAGTGTTTTGTGTGAGTAGTAAAGGAGACACACAGGAGAGAAACAGCCAGGAAGAACTGGATTTTCCTTACTCAGGTGGAGTACTGAGTTTTTCTATATTACAGGACCATAATGTGGTAAAAAAAAAAAAAAAAAAAAAAGAAAGAAAGAAAGAAAGAAAGAAGAAAGAAAGAAAGAAAGAAAGGAAGAAGAATCTCTTTTTCAAACTCTAGTTGCCGCCAACCAGACAAAGACCATCAGAACCATATTTGTAGTCACCAAAGTTTGTTTTATGACTTTTTGTAATGAGGATGACTGTATATAACATGTATGTAAAGAAGAGGGTTTGTTTGTTTGTTTGTTCTTTACAGGGGACTTGGTATAGGGTTTAGGTCTGTATTAGGTGTTTGGGGAGCGAGTTCAGTGAAATGTGACCTTTGTGTGGTTCAGGTAGTTAGGAAGAGAGAAAATCTATGGTTCGGTTCGTGTGTGTGTATGCATATATTCTTATTTTAAATTTCAGGGATGGAAGACACAGAGTGAAGCTAAAAAAAAAAAAAAAAAATGGATCTCCTGAGAGATCTCTCTTATGTGAGCCAGGAGAAAAACATGATTGTTGTTTGAAAACATCTTGTTTTCGTCTGTGCTCAAACATGTTTATGGAATGGTTTTATTTTTTAATTGTCCCATCATGGTCAGAGAGTGATTTTTGATGACGGTACATTCTGAAACTGTTGATGTTCAATAGGAAAACAATCATATGATGATGGAAAGGGATACATAATACAAAAGGTGTTAGAGAAGTTATTACTACTGATCTCAATGAATAAATATGAATTAAAAAGAATACAACTGTATTATAATATGGAGTCATTATCATTACCATTTTATAGATAGAGAAATTGAAGTTGAGAGTGGTGAGGTATGCCTGAACTTACACAGCTATTAACTAGTAACCAGCCTCACTTGAGAGTCTGGGTACTTAACTAACAGACCAGGCTCCCCTTTTTCCTCCAGGATCTATGATACCTAGTTATATGACCCACCAAGTTTCAAGGGAATAGACGTTGTGGAAATGGATTTATTGGGATAAAAATCAGTATAAAAACCATTACGATTCAAGGGCATTATAGCAGAATTGAGGACGGAACTGCAGGAAAATGTATTTTCTGTAAGCAGAAAAGCCAAAAGCAGTTATATTATTTAGTAAATCTAGGAGAATCCTATGTATTTGACCTTGCTGGCACTTAACTTTCATTCAGTAACTAAAAGAGCCCTTAAATGATGTAAGCTTCATATGGTCACAGAGTAATTGAAATTTCCAGTTCTGATAAGACCCTAATTGGGTGAATAATGTCACCAAAGCTATATGTTTCCATTTTAGTCTTGATGTTGGAGGGGAATAGGATCTATTTATGCTGAATCTGCCCCTGGCTAGTGGTACATCTGATTCTGATAAGCTGATATATCTTTATGTTGATAAATCACGAAAGTAAACTAATGTTTTAAAGGTTGTGCGTTGGCAGGTGGTAAGACATGGCATGTTCTCTTTCCCCAGTTATAATCCATCTGATAAAAATAAGAAGCCAATAGTCATTCCCGAAAAAAAGGAGTGGGTTGATTAAAATGGCACTCTAGAAATAGTGATATGCAAATAAATTGCAGGCTGCATTGAATAATCAGAGAAATTAATGTTAGGTTGGAAAAGAAATAAGAAATTTGCTATCATGGGGTATGTATTTTAACTAAGAGTAAGCAGTGGGAATGGAAAAGATACTTAAAATGCAGTAGAATTAATCATGAATTAACACTGAGGCAAAGAAAAATAAGAAAGAAAATCATGAGTATAAAGTTCAAACTATTAAGTATTCCACAGACAAGGATCTGAAGAAGGAAAAGAAAGAAATAGTTTAAAAAAAAAAAAAAGGAAGAAATCGCAATTCAACTGTAGTTGACCCCTGAATAGTGTGGAGGGAAGGGGGTGCTTAGGAGCACTGACTCCAGTGAGGTCGAGAATCAATGTGTAACTTTTGACTCTCCAAAACTTAACTCATAGCCTACTGTTGACCAGAAGCCTTACCAATAACAATGTCTATTAACACATATTTTGGGGGCGCCTGGGTGGCTCAGTCATTAAGCGTCTGCACTCAGCTCAGGGCGTGATCCTGGCATTCTGGGATCAAGCCCCACATCAGGCTCCTCCACTGGGAGCCTGCTTCTTCCTCTCCCACTCCCCCTGCTTGTGTTCCCTCTCTTGCTGGCTGTCTCTGTCAAATAAATAAATAAAATCTTAAAAAAAAAAAAAACCACATATTTTATATGTTGTATGTTTGTATTATGCCCTATATTCTTATAATAAAGTAAGCTACAGAAAAGAAAATGTTATTAAGAAAATCATAAAGAAAATACATTTACAGTACTGTACAGTATTTATTGAAAAAAAATCGACCCACTCAGTTCAAATCCTGTTGTTCAAGGGCCAACTGTAATTATACACCTATTAATAAATTAAAGAAATATTTAATGAGATCCTATTTCATACCAGGCACACCTCTAGGTGTTGAGGCTCTAGCAGTGATTATAAAATAAAAAGACAGGAGCTCAGTTGGTTAGGTGTCGGACTCTTGATTTCAGCTAAGGTCATGATCTCAGAGTTGTGAGATCAAGTCCCACACGGGGTTCCCCACTCAGTGGGGAGCCTGCTTAAGATTCTGGCTGTCCCTCTCCCTAAGCCCCTCCCTCTGCTTGTGCTCTCATTCTCGCTCTCTCTAAAAAAAAAATAAATAAGTAAAATAAAAGGACAAATTCCTTACCTTTACAGAGTTTATATTATGGTTGAAGGAACAGATAAAAGACAACTAATCAGAAATAAGTTAGATGGGGGTGCCTGGGTGGCTCAGTTGTTAAGCGTCTGCCTTCGGCTCAGGGCGTGATCCCAGAGTCCTGGGATCGAACCCCACATCAGGCCCCTCCGCTGGGAGCCTGCTTCTTCCTCTCCCACTCCCCCTGCCTGTGTTCCCTCTCTCGCTGGCTGTCTCTCTCTGTCAAATAAATAAATAAAATCTTAAAAAAAAAAAAAGTTAGATGGTGAAAAGTACAATGAATTTGGCATGATCATGATTAAAAAATGCCTAAGTGTCTCAGAAAGTAAGAGAATTTCTTAAATCCTCTAATTCATTCTAAAATAATTTGGTTTAAAACTGAAAGAAATTGGAATTGGTTTAAAATTAACAAAGATCAAAGGCACTTAAAAGTTGTAATGTTTTAATGAATGAACAGGGAAAATTAGTCTCCTAACAATGGTATTACTTCAGGCTATAGGTGTCCCCCTCCATTATATCTACCAATCCCAATATTAGATCTTGGAAATTTGTGTTTTCTCTCTAGTGTGTTATATAGTGTCCTTAATCATTTCCTTTTAGATTGGTTCCTCAAAGAATTTTGATTTGCATTAAACACAGGTCTGTGATTATAACAGTCTTGATTTCTTTTTATATCTCAGCTACTGTACATTTGCCAAATCTGGGCAAAAGTCAGGAGATATGACTCCTGTCCTATTTTTCCACTTACATATTTGTAAGTTTGGACAAATCGTGCAAACACTGTGAATCTATTTGTCATATGTAAAGTGGGGATAATAGTACCTAAGAAGAACCATTGAAAGAACAAAATGAAAAGTTATATAGAAAAGTATTTTATAAACTGCAAAATTCACTACAAATAAAATACCGTATTATTTTTTACTATGTTACCTTGTAGTGACTCAGCAGGGCTTCTTAACACCTAATGCGACTGAGTAAGATTCATTTTGCTTTTCTCTCCAGACTCCGCTTTCTTTTAATTCTGATCATTGCATATTAGATGAGTTACAATGACATATATTAAAATTGCCCTAACTTATATTAACACTTCCCTTTAATAACTTCCGTTAAAAAAATTCTATAACTTGTAACAGAAATTCTGGAGTTCCTATCCTCTACTATTAAACTAGTTCTGCCTCATGGAAATCCGGACTCTATTTACAGCCATAGGCCACTCTCATTGCATATATGATTTTCTAGTGCTGCTCAACTGTAAGTGGCTGACTTTGCAGTCTTATTATTTGTGCCAGTTTTCAGTTTCTCTTCCACATTCTTTCCACCAACAGCATATGGCTTTGCATGGTCTATTCAGTAAATACTCATAATTATTCCACTGAGCTTTGGTGACGATGAATGTGTGTGTTATTGGAGATAAATTGTGCAATCTGCAAGGAAAACAAAGATGAGTTTTTGCTTGGATATTTTTACTCATTTTGTGGCGGAGGCAGATGCTCTACTCCATAGGGAAGCAGGGCGTTGCTTTGGGGAGAGGGATGCTGAGTGCATCACATGCTCTGCCGCTTTCTTATTTGTGCCTCGTGACTGATTAGCATGCCTTCCGCAAACACTTCTGGTCTATGGATGTAACTACCTTCTATACGAGGTGATCAGAATAAGGTAATGCATACAAAAGAGTATTCCTTACCATAAGCAAAAACTAAACTAAGTCTGAATGTAAATAATCCAGGATACAACTCGAAGTATTCAATATCTTATTAAATATTAGAAGTTGCCTTTTTGTGCGTGTGTTCGGACAAAATGAACGCATAGTCAGATAAAGGCAGTAGCTGAAGTTGTATCAACAACCAATAACGGAGTTTTTGTTTGTTTTTTACTTTCCCTCTGCTGACCATTACCCTCCAAACTAAAGGAAAAAAAATCATGGAACCTCTCCTTTCCAGGTTTTACGGTGGAATGAAATAATAAAAATAGTTCTAGGAAGCTAGCATTACTACTGTCAAGAAAGCCACATGCCCAGTCACCAGTATTTCTTCTTTTTGAACACAAGAAAATAAGAAGTGTGATCCAAATTCATTTGTGCATCAAAGTTGGAAATACACTGGGATTTTCTTTTCTTTGAGAAAAGAATTCTTTATGAGGAGACGGATGAAGCAGCGTTAATGTGGATTTACTACCCCCATTGCTGTCCCGGCACATCTTCACAGTTTACTCTTGAACCAAAAAGAAACCATGAAGTCACAGGAGTGAGTGAGCTCCTTCTACAAGCTTGAGTTCTGATTCAGTAGAAATGTACCCACAAATTCTATGAACAAGGATCTGAAAGTCTGTGTACACTGGACCTGGAGGTTCGTAAGAAGCTAATAAAATAAAAGGGAAAGAAAGGGAAAAAAGCATCCCTCTTTTTTTGAAAATACATTCTTTGGATGCTAGTAAAGTCATTACACATTACCAAGAGTACATTCAGGCACAATGTGATAATGCCCAATCTTTACAACTTGTTTTAATTTTTAAAAATTGCTGTAATCGCATTCCTTTCCTGACACTTCTGGAAAGCAGTGTAACGTCTACTTTATTTGAATGCTCATCAGTCACCCAGATGAATAATATCAGTTAATCCCGTTTATAATATTCAAGGTGTTAGTATTTTCAAGGAGGGAGAGAGAAAATTCTGAACTAAATGATAGCTTTACATAAAAAGCCTGGTATTTTATATGGTAAAAGAAGAAGCAAAACATTTAAGTTTCCATTAAAAAGCCAAAATGAATACATTTTGTGTGAAGAGAAATATCTCATGATATATGGGGAAATGTTTGATCTCTTTCATTTTTCACTTATTCATCATTGCTCAGCTTCTTTTAAAATTGATTTAGGTCAATTTTGAAAATATCTAAAGGCAGTGGGACATGCCTTAAGTTAGGCTCCTCAGAAACAGATCCTGAGATGAATAGTCATATGAAGGTGAAATATTAGAAAGTGTTCTCAAGAAAAAAAAAAAAAAAAAGAAAGAAAGTAGGAAAGAGGAAAATTGGGACTAGGAAAAGAACAAGGCCAAGTAAGAGTGTCATACTAATGGGGCGCCTGGGTGGCTCAGTCCTCATGCTTCTGCCTTCAGCTCAGGTCATGAATCCAGCGTCCTGGGATCAAGCCTGCATCCAGTTTCCTGCTCAGTGGGAAACCTGCTTCTCCCTCTCCAACTCCCCCTGCTGTGTCCCCTCTCTTGCTCTCTTTCTGTCAAAAAAATAAATAAAATCTTAAAAAAAAAAGTGTAATACCAAGCAAAGTTTTTAAGTATGTATGGTATCTGTTCCACATGAATTCAAACTACTTCTGATTTTCTTTCCTAATGAGTATTAAGGAGAACACACATTTGTTAGTCAGTTTGCATATGAAGTGCCAAAGGTGCCATTAATCTACATATAAGGTAATAGTGTCAACAAATGGCCATAGAATCCTTTGTGGAAAGATTGGAGGAATAACTACCATGTATACTCACCATGGTGTTATAGAGTCCTTTCTGATACACATTTACATTCTCTTCTAATGTATGGGCTGTTTCTTGAAACTACCTAGGGGTTAATGTCTTATATGTTATAGTGATTCGGTGTTCTTTTTCTCTAAAAGTTTAATACTGCCACTTAGTCTGTGCTGTTCTGGAATCTCACTATGTTCATTATCTCTAGAGAGCCCAGTTTCATAAATGCAAGCTCTATCATTAACTCTAATCTGTAGAGGACAGCTCACACTGAGCTTCTTCACAACGCCACTGCCCCTACCATTAGAGCAATTCTCATAACTTTAGTGAAGGTAGGGTCTTCTGAGCCCTATTAGAGAAAGAAGACAACTAGAGGAGAACGTTGAAGTTACTGGGTCTTTCATAATTGATCCATTGAGAATAGCCATCTGTCTTAGGCCACCTTTAATTCCCTTCCATAACACTCTACTAGGGCATTTCTAGCAGTATTGCTTTAGTATCAATATGGACCATTATGTTTTCAAAAGTTAGAAGAGTCATCGTAATTACAGTCAATTATTATAACCAGATCAGTAGTCTCAAGCATAGGCTTGGTAGTTATAGTTACAGAACTACAAAAAGGGCTTAATTGAGAGCCCTGACAAATCTCCAATACTAAAGCCACAGGCCAGATAAAGAAGAAGTAGGACTCTGAGACTTGGGATAGGGACATCTGAGTTGATTCACTAAATAACATTGAATCCCAGAGCACTACGAGAATGAACTGCTATGGGACAGCAAGGTTAGGATAGGCTGAGGACCATCAAGTTGCAGTAAAACCAGGTGGGAAAGATAGGTTTTATTAAAGGAATAAAGGAATTATTAACCGAAACAGCTACGGGATCTGACAAATATGTGATAGAAAGAATAATAGAGCACGCTTGAGAAGGCATCTTGAGGGTGTCTTTCTTACTGGGGAACAGAGATTTAGGACCAGGAAAAGAAGGGGGCAAGTAAAGCTGTGCTATCATGCACAGTCCTGCTAAAATTAACTTGGGCTCAATTTGAGAGAAGAGCTGTGGAAACAGGTGAGATCTCCAAATGGTCTGCTCAGAGAAAGAAGTATGGATTATTTATACTCCTATGCCCCTCAGGTATTGATTAAAAGTTGCCCCTTTTAATCAAAGAGAATCTGTAAATTCCAGGCAAATCTAGCTCTCTGTGGGCAAAGGTAAAGTACTTTCTAGCAGCCTGACCAAAAAAAAAAAAAATTACACACACACACACACACACACACACACACACATACGCGCACACACACACTGATGTTGGCTTCTGAAATAAAAGCCCCAGTGTGCATTGTGCATAAAAGTTTTCTAGAGATTCAAGGGTATATGTACAGAACATTGGCAGTATCAGCCACAAACCCTTTTTATTATGCTCCATGGTTCATATAGAAAATTACTCCCGCATTCAGAGCGAGGTAAATTTCCATTACAAGTTGCAAGGGATGATCATAGGAATAATAAATACACTGTCAATTGGTTCCATAGGTGATAGTTTTAATCTATTTTCAATTGAATATATGCTTTTCCAGTTGTTTTGATGGGTTTGTGTTAAAATAAGCCATTGGTGACTTACAAGCAGAAGTGTGGTGATTACAGCAAACAGCTGGGTTTTGGTATGCAAACTGCAGCTGTAGAATAGACTGTTTTTGTCCTTTAATGTGAAGGCTTAATACAATTTTGGACTCATTAATTCTATGCACTAAGCCATTTAGTAAATAACTTCCTGAGAAAACTAGATGAGGGATGAAGGTAGGCACAGCCAGGGTAGGTTTCTTCAGGAGAAAATATAAAAAAGCTAAATAATCAAATTTGAAAAAAATGAGGGCCTAGAAAATAGGCACTTGTCCTTGTTAAATACTGAAGAAAAGACACATTTGGTGGAAAATCAAAATATCTTCTCAACATGATATGAAAATTTGTGTAGATTTCTAAAAATTTATACCCAGTCACTAGTCTTCCAGTAGACAACATGTTATACACGCGTTTTCTAAAGCTACATTATAAATCTATGTTTTTTAGTTGTAAAATTAACTTAAATTGCAGAATAGGGGAAAGGGAGAAACACTATGAATGAAGAAAGGAGTATTGCCATGGGAAGACTATGTACCTCATATTTTCTGGCCCAAAAAGAACGAAGAGATACATGGAAAAGACTGATATATTTCCCAAAAAACCCACCTGGGCCCCATGCCCCAATTGCCATAGATGCACATAGAATAAAAATAATGGTTGTTCTGGCAAGCCACTAAGATTTGGAATGGTTTGTTATTCCAGTAGGAGACTAATACAATAAACCAGTTCCTAAAACCTGAATATTTTACTTCATTTACACCCACTATTTATATATATATATATATATATATAAAGTATATATATTATATATCAAGCCTTTCCAGAAAAGTTTTATGGATCTCAAGGACAGATCTGTTGGGGTCAGAAAAAAATAGAGTCTGAGTAGAAATAAACCACTGTTTTTCAGTTCTGTCTTCTAAGAACCCAAGTCATCACTCCCCTTGAACATCATTCCACATATCTGGGCCTCAAATGAAATGCTGGAGTAGACGATCTCTAAAATCCCTTCAAATCCAATATTCTATGATATTTGCATTATGGTCTTTAAGACTTGCTGCCTGGCTATATAAGTAACACAAAGCCTAAGTCGCATGGCTGAATGCTAACTGTAAGAGCCCCAATCCCCTCACTCCCAACCTCTTTCCCT